>NC_079537.1:922500-1080000 GCF_003711565.1 Takifugu flavidus | reverse complement strand
ATTGTTCAAAAACAGGATTATTTCCTGAAAGTACCTGTCCCTGAAGCTATTCTTTTCTTGTTTGTGACTTATTACTGTTTAAGCTTGTTTGTAACCACGTTGCCTGAATGTAGTGTCATAGAGAACATCCTAAACATAAAGTTTACTTCAACGGACGCAGCATAATCCTAAATGTGATAATTGTTCATGAGCTAAGTGCCCAGGTAAAATTCATAGAACGACCAGCAGGGGGCAGAAGACTTCCAGTTTGAAGTTTTGCATTTGCGTTAATGGGCCTGTGCAGCCCGCAACGGGACTTCATCAGTTAATTAGTTTTTCTGCCGTATTTTTACTCATAGCTAGTCGGTTGGGGAATTCTCTCTCTCTCTCTTTATCTCCCTGTCTCTCTCTCTGTCTGTCTCTGTCTCTCTCTCCCTCTGTCTCTGTGCCTCTCTTTTTCTCTTCATCACTGTATCTTCTGTATCAGCAAATTATACTACAGGGAAATCTCCCCCCCTCTCTTTTCTCTTAAGTAACAGCCTCCCTCTCTCTGCCCCCATGCTCTCCATCACTATTTGGCTCCTTTTTGCTCTTCCACTCCCTCTTTTCTCTCAGTCTCTTTATCCGTCACTCGCTCCATAAGCCTATTCCCCTTGAAGTGAGCTGGTTATGGATGCTCAAGTTGTCGGCCTGAGACCAGAAGATTATTAGGAGGATCTATGATTAAAGAAACACTCATTTCCTCTATGGCTGCGGAGAAAAGTTTGCCAATCAGAGCCTTTTAGTTTCCTCAACACGTCCGTTGGTGCAACCAGACTACAGGACATGCTGTTGAGCAATCTGGCATTAAAGGCAGGCGCAGCGGTGTCTGTAATCACAATATGAATCATTCTGTAAGTAAAGACTTTCAATCTGAACTGAAACTGCAAACTTGTGCATGTTCAGAGTCACCAGACGGCGGAAGATCCTGAAACCTCAGAATTTGATGCTTAAAACAAGGACTTTAAGCTTTCAAAAAAATGCACAGCTTAGAAAACCAAACCAATAAAAACTGTGCAGCACATGTTCAGCTACAGTACCTGTTGAAATTAAGGCCACAGTATTTATGCTATCATGTTCCATTCTTAGACAAGCTGGCCGCTGTGTCGCGTTCAAACGGTCTTTCCATGGTGCCCTTTCCCATAGGTGGGTAAACTTATCAATGGATAAAATCATTTGAAAAAATAGGAACAAAAAATATATTGTTTATTTGGCCAATAGCAAACTAATAACAAAATAGGAGAAAGGGTAGAGGGGAGTCAGGGCACGTGTTGACTGTCTTGTCCTGATCTCCTGCATTAACTCTGGCTTCTGTGGCATTAGTGTGTTCTGTCATCGCAGACGTAACAAATAGTATTCTGCTCCACCTGGTTTATCTGCATGACAGCCCGATGTCAGTTGAGATGAAAAGGTTCGGTGTATCTGCTGTTGATTTGTATGTGTGTGTGTGTGTGTGAAATGGATCGTGGCTGTACCGGAAGTAAAAAGGTGACGTCTGCATAACGCATGAACGTGCTCTCGATGTTGGCGTCGCCGTCATACAGCGCTTCTGCTCTTTTGCCCTCTGTGGTTTCAGAAATACATTAGACTGGCAAATTATATATTTTTTCAAAGTATTGATTTTGTCATTTATAAAATGCTGAACTCGTGTATTGATTGCTGGCTGTGTCGCAAAGAGATGGCGGCTCACTTTAGCTGATTTAGCCTTTAGCTGACTTGGGTTTTTGATCACTCAGAAGAGTTTTCTGTTTCAAAATGGATGTTCCGCTGTGGTCACCAGGGTGAACAGTGGTGTTAGAACACATAAAAATGACACAAAGGAAAAGTACCAGAAGTAGAGTACACTGTCAAAACTTTGGATATGTAAGATTTGGCTCCACAGTTCTTGAAATGAGGGACAAATAATTTGTTGTCTTATTTTTTTGGACTCTGTTGTCAACACTTACTCCCTAAAACAGACAAATTTGCCTTCTCTCTATTTCAGAAGTTCTCCCAGCTTGTCCTCAACACATCATCTAGGTTGAAATTTGTCCATGTGTGGTCTCAGACAGTGATTGGTCAGAAATTGCAGGGGGCGTGGCTAATGCACGCCGCATGCCACTTTCTGCTTTTGTGAAGAGTCTACAGCAGGGGTGGGCAAATCCAGTCCTCGAGGGCCAGATTGTGTCCTACAGGTAAACACTTTCACCTTGGTGAAAGCGGTTTCTCCCTGGTAGGATGCAAAACCTGGCTGGACTCTAGCCTTCGTGGATTGGACTTGCCCATCAGAGGAGGTCAAATCCATTCCTTGAGGGTTGAATTCAAGCTGGGATTTACGTCCTACCAGGCAGGAAATGCTTTCACCTAGGTAAATGGAACCCCACGTGACGCGTTTACCTGTAGGACAGAAAGTCTGGCTTGAATCCGGCACTCGAGGACTGGATTTGCCCACCTCTGGTCTACAGTGATGGACAGCTGGCTGAGGCAGTGGGGAAGTATGAAAATTTGAACATCACATCTTATGAGGCCTTTACTGACATGCAAATACAGGATAATTTGTAGAAAATCGTAGCCTAAATGTGCACAGTCGGTCGCAAAAGCTGATCATTCAAATTTTTGTCAATCCCACAGTGCTTTGCACATGACCAGTACAGGTGTGGGAGGGCCTGGTGAGGAATTTTCAGGACATCTGCACTCATTTTCATAAAGTCTGAAACATCTGAAGTAATGTTGTTCTTGCCACCTCAAAAAAATGAACCATACACTCCTATGATATGTGGTGTGCGCATCAACCTTTATTCTAATTCTAGAGCACTAATTAACTCCCCACTGATGGAAAACTGTGTATGCCATGTATGCATCAAAATAGAAAAGGGATGAAAAGCAAGCTGAGTATCACTTACTGCTGCAAAACTCCAGGAAGCTCCTTTTAGATTTTTGGTTCCAGCATCCAGTTTAACGAGTCGGTTTTCTGGGAGACGAGCCAGAGGATTGACCAGCGAATGCTTTTTGGGGGGAAGAAAGGAAGAACGGAAGCTTGGCAGAAAGCAGAGACGGAATGTTTGGAGGGGATGGGGTATTTATGTTGGGAAACCTTGTAATGCGCAACCATTATTTTGCGTTTCTGATCTGTTCATTCCTGAATCAGAGATAATTTCATTTGAAAGTGACCTCGCAGAGATAAAAAATTTTCCGTGCGTGACAAACTGTCAGGGTTTTTAGGGTCACTCTCAGTGCTCTTCCGCCACGGAAATCGGATTTCCCATTGTCATTGAAGTACGGTTGTAAGCATCTTTATTTTTTTATCCCCTCAGGACTGACTCCAGTGAAGGCATATAGCTACTGAATGCTGAATGTCATGATGTGCCTTTAAAAGTAGCCGTCAGACGCGCTGAACACACTAAACGAGATGACAGGTTTGCGTCTTTGTAAAAGAGAAACCAGTTACCAGATTATGGAGAATGGAGGCAGATAATCAAATATAATTTAGAGTCACTGAGGCAAATTCCAGACATTTGCTTTGAGATTCACAGGTTTAAAATGTTACATTTAAAATGCAGCATGCACACGTTAATGTGCGTCTCATCATGATTGGGGATTGGATGCAGATGTCTGACCTGCACATCTCTTGAAATGGAACTACATTATGCACAATGTGGATTCCAGCAGCTGTGACTGAGCTCAGCTGCTTATTCCCTGATGCATTTCCACCTATGCATTTGTGGAACCAGAGGGAACAAATCTGGGAACAATACATGTGTAACATTTTACCTGAAACCACCACAATTATGCACAAATGCTGACTAGACTTTGCTCCACAGGCTAAAATGAAGGAGAAAATTCAAAAACAGCTCTTTCTTTCTTGCTTTCTTGTTTTCTTTAGACTGAGGTGGAACACACCAGTTGGGCTGCACTCTGAATTTATTCTGCCTATCCTTTCATTCACTCACTTAAAGACACGTCTAAAACCAGCAACACATGGATTCTAAGTTCTGTAAGACATTAGTATGACTAACACAGGAAACTATTTCACCACACTTTTCCCAATCACAATAATAGTTAAAAAATAAACTCTCTGTCCACTAGGTGGGGATGATCTTTGATTTGACCCTAACCCTAACTCCTAACCCTATACCCTAACCCTAACCCTACCCCCTAACCCTAACCCTAACACTACCCGCTAACCCTAACCCTACCATGTTCAGTACATAATTGTAGCACTGATGTGACTGTAAGTATTATTTTTTTTTGCTAACAGTCTCACAGATTTCCGTTTCCTCTTAAGTAAAGTGTGCTTTTATGATATTGTGTTGCACTAATGAAATTTAAATTGAATTAGCATGTCTCTATGATGTTACGCCTGTTCCGCGAACCAAGAAAATGTTGGACCAACAAACTCATAATTCATCATAAAGCTGATTTAGCTCGACTCTGAATGGCCGTGTTTTTTTTCTTTTTTTCTCTTTTCGGATGTCATAAAGTGATTTAAATCTAGTTCACTTTAGGTCTGGGGCCTTATTGAAGTGGTGGGTTCACTTTCCATCATTACTGTGATGCAGATCTGAAAGTGGTTCTCTGATCAGAAGCAGAATAAAGCTTCAGAGGGGTGAGATACTATCGCACAGCCAAGGAGACTGACTTTGGTTCTTCCTTTTTGGTTTACATTTTGCAACGCAGTCCTGCCCTTCACCTTTGGAGAGGTTCATCCTGCAAGGAAAGGGTGGTGGGGAGAGAAGAGGAGAGGAGAGGAGAGGAGAGGAGGGGAGGGGGAAGAGGAGAGGAGAGGAGAGGAGAGGAGAGGAGAGGAGAGGAGAGGAGAGAGGAGAGGAGAGGGGAGGGGGAGGGGAGGGGAGGGGAGAGGAGAGGAGAGGAGAGGAGGAGGAGAGGAGAGGAGAGGGAGGGGAGGGGGGAGGAGGGAGGGAGGAGAGGAGAAGAAGGGAGGAGAGGAGAGGAGAGGAGAGGAGAGGAGAGGAGAGGAGAGGAGAGGAGTGGGGGAGCAGAGAGGAGAGGAGGAGAGGAGAGGAGAGGAGAGGAGAGGAGAGGAGAGGAGAGGAGAGGAGAGGAGAGGAGAGGAGGAGAATGAAGAGGAGGGGAGGAGGAGGAGGAGGAGAGGAGAGGAGAGGAGAGGAGAGGAGAGGAGAGGAGAGGAGAGGAGAGGAGAGGAAGGAGAGGGAGAAGAGAGGAGAGGAGAGGAGAGGCAAACAATATAATGCATGCAGAACATAAACATAATGTAAGGATGCACAATGATAATTACTAATGGCACATGAGAGAGTGACAATGGATTAAAGAATGGATTAAAGTAGCCTGCAAATTAATGACTGTAGGAGCTTAATGGGTGTACAGTGTTCAGAGGGTTACTGTTATGCACAGAGGCAGAAAACAGAGTGTGTGACAGTGGGAGTTATGCTACATCTGAGTTAGCTGACATCATGTGTAATTATTTGAGCTATCATTACCAGGAGGAGAATGGTAACGGTAAATAATGAGTGCTGGGCAGGTCGGCGAGGGAGGGACCACAAGTGAGAAACAATCAGCTCCTCGGGGCAAAGACGTGGATCCTCTGGCACCAGAGACACTCAAAAAAGAGGAAATGGGGAGAGGAGGAGAGGGGGAGGAGTGGGATGGGACGGAAGGGAGACACAAACACAGGGTTAATGACAAGCTGCACAGTGGTAGCACATGAATGCACAGAAGGGGAGATCGAGGGGAGTAGAGTGGTGCTCGGGGCCTCAAGGGAAGTGGCCTAGCAGCCAAAACCAATAGCTGCATAACGAAGAGATGATTCAAGGCCGCCCAAACTCGACAAGCTTTATCAAAAAGGAAGGTTTTAAGCCTATACTTGAAAATAGAGAAGATGTTTACCTCCCAAAACCTACTTGCTGGTTTCCATAGAGAGGGCGACTGATGGCTGAGGGCCTTGGATGTAAGTTGGAGTGTTTAGTCTTCTTTCTGCAGGCAGACATGGAAAGCAAGTTCAAATGGATGAAATGTGACTGCTTTAGCTCATTCCTGTTAGTCCTGGTCACCTATTTTATGTGTGAATTAAAGGATATATGTGAACAGGACATATCAAATATGACCTCAAGGTTCCCCACAGTAGCGCTGGAGGTGCAATGGGCACTATATGGAGTAGATATATGAGTGGAGTGTGGATCTCTAAAGTGCTTTAGAACCAAATGCAGTGGTTCTTGCTTTTGTCTGATTTCAGAATAAGGAGGTTGTACTTCCTGGAGTCTGGCTAATTCATTTTCATCCAGCTAGATGGATGGAAATTTGTGCTATGTTTGCTAATAATCAGGTCTAAGTATGCCGTAAAAATAATTGGTTCAAGTACAGAACCAATAGAACCCCTTGAATGAGTTTTGTATTGGTATGATAATAATTTTAACACAAATAAATTGGAATCTATATCATAAATAAGTTTAAAATTAGTGCAGTGCAGTTCCTTTGACTCCAGTAACATAAAATACAGAGTTCTGGTGTCAGATGCAGCACTGAGATCTTGTAGGACATGTATTGCTACATCTAAGAGAGCCAGAGAGATTGTTAGAAGCTCTAACTAAAGCTGCTTCTGTACATACTTTTTAAAACCTACCCTTTGGACTATTCATGCTTAAATACTCACACAGCTGATTAGCATCACCTTTTTCAAGGATTTTGGAGATAAAAGAAAGATTTAACGTGGCTCGAAAATTAGCAAAGACACTTGGGTCTAATGAAGGTTTTTTGGAGTAACATCTTAATTACAGTGACCTTGGAAGACTGGTCCGTAACTGGTCATCTAAGATTAATTCAAATGTAATGAAAGGGTTGAAAGCAGCACCTAAAGCAGTGAAAGACTTATTATTTTATTTGATTTTTGCCAGTTCAAACAAAAAGTGTTGATCGGGAACAAAGAGAGCATGTCTGGCTACTTTAAAATCATCTCATGACAAATGAGAAGAGTGATGAAACAAAGTCACTAAAATAGAGGAAGTGAACGGAAACTCCCCTGAGACTGCTACAACTCTGCCTTTTTTGGCCAAAACAATTCAGAATTTTCTCCAAGTCTCTATTGTTGGAGAACTAATTGCACAGAGATGATCCCCAAAACTTGGATTAATGTTCTCGTACACACAAAGTGTATGTTTGTTTTGTTGTTCTGTCTCAGTGCTGCGTCTTCGGTCTCTGCTGGCCATTACAAACATTAGATCTTTGAAGCACCTGACTAAGCTTTTGGTGTATACTACAATTACACGCTGTGGCCGAGCATGGATGTGATGAATGTATATATATTTAGGCTGTATTTACCTTTCAGTTTGAACTCCTCTTTTATTCATACTTGCATGAGTGGGAGCTACAATGTTTATCCAAAGGTTGCCTGCTTTTTTTTTGGCAGTAGGGTCATAAAAGTGACAGCCTCGTAGCTCAGCAGCATCTTTCTGTACTAAAGTGTGCCATTTAGGGCGCATAAAAATAAAACTGCAGCGTGCAAGCTTTCATTTCTCTGAAAGGGAAATGAAGCTCAAAGCCACCATTACATAAGGTGGTAATATTAACATTGCTATTGTGAGGAAGGTGCGTGGGTGGAAATGATAATGCAGCTGCTGTCACTGTGGTGTAAAGGAAGCCATATGCTGATATACAAACATCTTCCTCTCCTTCCCTCTACACCAGGAGCTGGCGACTTCACTACCAAAGACTGTACAACACAAGTAGTGATTCAGACCAACAGATGAGTTGGTTATTTGGTACTTTGTCAGTCATTCCAATGTCTACTGTATCTACTTTCGCATGACCTGACAGCACTGGTCATTATGCTGCGAGAGTTTTGTGTTGAGGGTCATGGGGGCAGCATAGGCCAGCATATCAGAGGTCATGGGTGTGATACCCGACATGGATACTACATGTGGAACTGGTTTAGAAGGAATACTTGGTTGGTGTCTGAATGTGCATGAATGGTTACTCCAAATTCTGATTGTTTTTTCTGCCATCAGTGTGTAAATATGAGAATGAAAGGGTCTCTCACCTGTAATATACAATATAAATGTTCTGAGTGGACGAAGATGACTAGAAAAGTGCCCTTTTAGCATTGTTCATTTCGGAAGTTCCAGCAATCATTCAACTTCTTTTTAAACGTATAGAGTTTTTATAGTGACCATTAAGCAGTTTAAATCAGGTTTCCTAATTAGATGCGTTAAATACTGAGCTTAAATACTGTCATTGAAACATCACCTAGGTTTAAAATTGTGGAAATAATAAAAAATAATGGATGACACGTTTATTCTCGTACCTACACAGCAGTTTTGGTGTAGAACAGTTTGGCTGCTTAACTCTTGTGGAAGTGGAAACTGGGGAAGGGAGAAGAAGGTATAGTCTAACTATAAGGCTGATACTAAATGTTAGGTTACATTATCAACCTTAAAATGATGTATTGAGTAAATAGAATAGATACATTTTAATTAAAAAAAAATCACACACCTTAATTTTGAATTAACATTGTTAGCTTTATTATTTTGGTATTGTATCATTGCATCTGTCGCCTCTCTTCAACCATATCTGGAAGCGCTTGAACGTTTGTGGTTATCGACGCAAGTCATCTAATCCTGAAAAAAAACAAACTTTAAAGGACTGATTATCTGATGTAGCAGAGACATTTTTACTTACAGCATTTTTTTCTCGTAAAATAAATTCTCTGCTCATAAAAAGGCTATCAATCACAGCTGGATGACACGCAGCGGTAATTTATGTCTTTGTCTACAGTAATCTCTTCAGCAGAACGTCATTTAAGTGATTGAACTCGAGACCGAGGACGCTGGAAGTATAGATTCAGATTAAATGGCTTTATTTATGAATATATATTGTTGGTGTGCACGCTAGGTGAACTGGCTTCTCTGACTTGACCTTAGGAGTGCATGTTAGCGTGGATGATTGCTTGCCCTTGTCTCACTTTCTTTGTCCTATGCTGGCAATAGTGGATCCTCTGTATATTAGTCTAGTGTGGGTACATTCATGATCAAAAGCAACAGGTCTTGTAATTTGATGAAAATACAACCATAATAGACTGAAAAATTGACCTGAAATGCCTCAGCGGCTGCTTTGGCAGCAGGATCCAATGAAAAAAACCTTGAAGGTGCGAATGTGACTGAAGTCTCGATCTCAGCAGGACAAAGCAGGAGTCTTCCCTCTTGAAGTCGCTGCATCCATCCAGCTCAGGTAGTTGCGAGTGTTTTATGTGGAAATCAACTGGACTTTTTTAAGATTCATGGCAACGTTTCACCTGTTACACAAAAGGCTTCTTCAGTACTGGACTTAAGAAAGGGATAAGAGAAATGTCTGCAAGAATGTGAATGATGTCCAGTTGACGTGACCATTTTCTCATTATCTAGACTCCTTTAAGACGTACAGTGTCAAATCACATGTTTTGTGGGTAATTCATCACAATAGCCCCAATCATACTTATTAGATATGGTAATGAATGAGTAACACAACTAACATAATAATTAATGTCACGGCAACAAACAAATACATGTAATTGTTGGCTTTTATTCCTTTATTTCATATTTTCTGTACACTCCAGACACGGAAGACAGTGTCACTTTATTATTATAACACCTAAATATTTCTGCAAACTCCGAGTGTTAATGATTTAAATAAGAATTTTCATTATCAGCCGACCCACACACACACACACACACACACACACAAGCTGTGTCTGCAGCAGTATTAAACTGCAAGAACAGGCCTGGAGGTTCGGCTGATCACAGCGGTCCTGATAAGGCCTTACGGAGTGTATCAATTGCCTGTGTCTTGCCTCTGTTCCTCTGTGGCAGTGGAGGGTGGTGGCGATGGGAGTGCTGAGGCTTCATGCCCAGCAGCACTTTGGCAAATGAAGCTTCTGACTTTCTCTCTGTAGCTAATCAATTAGCAGCCTCCCCCTCGCCTGCTTGGTGCCTTCTTCCCTCCCTTTTTTCCCTTCCATGCCTCTTTTTGTCTCCCATTTGTGAAGTTTAATCAGACATGATCGTGATTACAGTTCCTGCGCTCTCCTGACACTTTGCATGACAATGCAGTCTGGTAGTGTGAGATAAGCCTCCATCATCTGTAAATTAATCCAAACTGTAGATCATCAGGGTTTTTTTTGTTGTTTTTTTTTCAGGCACAAGTCCTCTTTGTTCCCTTAGATAATTCAAGGTGACAAATTAATTTTGTTTGAGTTTGAGTGTTTTGCCTTAAAGTAACCAAAGAGTTGCATAAGACTTACATGTAAAGACTACATGTCCTGCTTGTGAAAAGTTCTCCTTAAAGAGATTCTCTGTCAAACTCCTTTACATTACAAGTCTGCACACCCATTCATACTCGCACCGCCACAATGCTTAGACAGCTACCTTTTTTCTCCTTTTTCTCATCTCCTTTTCCTTGTGATGAACACCATGCATGAAGACATGAACAGCTACTGACTGAATTCGAGGAACTTATGAAGGACACTTATTTTACCAGCGACAGCCTTGCTTTTTTGATGCCAGTTAATCCACTTCAATTCAGTTTCAAACAGCTTTTGTTTGAATCACAGTTCTTTTTTCATAAACCCAGAGGCTGACCTCCAAACACGCAATAGTGACAAGAAAAAAAAGAGTTGAACAGTAAAAACAACCTTGAGCAGGAATATAGAGACCCTCATGGGGGTGGGGTCTACTTTTTCTGATTCTTGAAGGTAAAGATTGAAAACTAAATATGCAATATGTCAATATGCAAGTGATACCTTCAGATAGATGGATGGATGGATGGATGGATGGATGGATGGATGGATGGATGGATGGATGGATGGATGGAGAAAGTGAGAGAAAGAGAGAAAAGCTTATCTTTCAGCTTATCTTTTAAAATAACAAGGGTGGCAGGCTATCGTATCTATACCAAGGAGCTGGTTCCACAGCAGGGGGCCCTGGTCGCTCCAGGCGACAGTGATAAATGAATGCTGTTTAAAATGATTATGTTTGCTTTTTAAAAAAGTGCATCCTGTGTTTTTAAAAAAATACTGGACATTGACATTTGAGTTTGAAGACTAATTAGGTGTTATGCCAACCCAAAGAAAGAACTGGTTCCTGATATTGCAGGCACTCAAAGCTGAATGTGTTAAATGCCCGTGTCAGGTGTCATAACAATGAAAATAATCTGAAAGCTACGCTTAAAAGTTTAATTTTTAGTAGAGAAATAATGATGTAAATGGGTCAACAAGACATTTGCAAAGACGTTTGACATAATCAAATGACGCAAGTTGTCATCTTAAATTAGAAGGCAACTGTTAAAAATTAAGAATTTGACATTTTGGAAAATGCTCCAACCCACCTTCTGTAACTGTGAAGATATCTCTGTATTGGGTTTGTTTTTATTTTAGGCAAATCAAGGAGAGCTCCCATCTCCCTCTGCTCTGGGTTTTATACTAAACTAGGCTAATCGTCTCCATAGTTAAAGTACGTGTGTGAGACTGACATCTCACTCTGAGCAAAAAATGTCGAACAGTCCCTGAAGTGTTGTGCGGTGCCCTGAAACACAAACGCAGTTTTTAGGCCAACATCCAGATTAGCTCCCAGCAGTGTTGTGGAGGGGGAGGTAAGCAGAGGAAGTGAGGGATAGCTGCAAGGAGTGTGTGTATGTGTGTGTTCTTGTATTAGTATGTATGAAGTGCGTAAATGGAAAGGCGCATACTGCTAGCGTAAGGGACTTCCACGACACGCAGGCTTCGCCTCGCCTACACTCTGCTCCATCCGCATATTCTATCCCTCATCAATAAATTACATATTAATACCTCCTCCACCACCTCACCTGCTCTACACTGAGCTGGCATCACCTCTCCTTTCTTGACTGCTCTCCCTGATCCTTGTCTCATATTTCCTCCTCCCCCTTGTTCACAAGGCTGGGGCTCCCTTTTATTTCTAATCATTAATGACCACTCTCCATTCTATTCTCATCAGTACGTTCCTTCACTCAAGCCACTGCAGTCTGTCTAGTAGATTCTGAAGATTTTATCTTTAATCGCAAATATTTTTCATTATTATTTACTATGCACAACAGAGAGAGATTATATCTGTGTTTTTGCAGTTGGTGCTGTGATGAAAAGGATATCAACAAAATGAACAAAAGTTTAGATAATTATTGTTATCGTTTAAAAAATACATTTTGAAAGAAATTAGTTAATCTACGGTAGTTGGTTTTGCTTCCAAACTTTTATAGAAGCACAGGCACAAGCCCATAGCTGAATT
Organism: Takifugu flavidus; assembly: GCF_003711565.1. Lineage (NCBI taxonomy): Eukaryota > Metazoa > Chordata > Actinopteri > Tetraodontiformes > Tetraodontidae > Takifugu > Takifugu flavidus. Next base: position 1,067,761 of record NC_079537.1, on the reverse strand, counting down.
TTCAGTTTATAGATGTTTATTCATGACAAAAACATGTACTCTTTTTCAGTATACAAGGATAATCTATGAAAAAAAATCATATAATCTTACACAATACTTAAAAACAACACAAAAGTCATAGATCTACCAAGATTCTGCTTTGCTATGATATTGATTATTCCACATTCCACATCTCTTTCCCATGAGTCCTACATATTTTGTAATTATGGCATTATATGATGTCATAAATAAGGTACATAAACGAGAGAAGAAATGAGCCTTGCTCTCACAACAGGCATGTGTTGAGCAGCTATTCTGACAATATTCTTATCTGCTAGAGCTAACTTGGAATTTCCAGCCTTGATTCCCATGATCAAATGCATTCTGCCATTTGTATACTGTAGTTGTTTCATTTTTGACAAAAACATCCAAAAATGATTTCATAAGGGCGGAAATGCATGCTCAATTATAAACAATTATTCATTTAAAAACCTTAGTTCATCACAGGTACAAATTTCATTGCTTTGAACATTGCAAACTAGCTCATTGAACTCATTTACGCCTGTTTAACGCATTTCCCCCCCTAAATTCAGTCACGGGGGGAGCTGGAGTCTATCCCAGCATTCATCTGGAGAGAGGCAGAATTACATCCTGATAAACAACCGGCGCATTGCACTCACAACAAGCATCCAATGTACATATTTTGGACCGTGAACCCCAGATTGGAAGCTCCTGAGCTTGTAATGAAACCAAGAACTTCTGAGTACTCACCACTGCATCGCATCAAAAAAATCAATAAATGTCGGACAAATGTAGAATATAATACTTGTGTACTGTTGTGACAGTGAGAGATACATACAGTATTGAATTTTCTTTGGGGGGGGGGTTACTATGTTTCCAAGAAACGTGTCAAAATCAACAAATCATCACATTCCTCTGCGGTTTCCTGCGCGTCCCAACTCTTCCACACAGTCTGAACCCATCAGACACAGGGTGTCGTTGTGAAGGAAAATGTTGGTGGTGCTGCCATTGCATCTCTCTAGGACTGTCATCCATGTTTTCTCTCCTCCATCCGATCTCATCATCTCCCCCTTGGCAACCTCTCCTCCACCCTTCCTGTCCAGAGGTACCTTTCAGTGAGAGATATATTAATGTGGCAGTTTAATTAGCGAGAACCCACATGGCTATTGATTATGTACTTGCCTGGGGTAAAGTTTGCCTTCTGCTCCCAGTCAGGTATTGATCTCCGAGTGGGAAGGAGCACATCGGCAGCCGCAGCGTTCGCATATCAAGTGGGTGAACCTCCTAGCGCATGGTCCCTGACCGCTCACTCGCTGCGTCTTTACATGAGCAACACATTTTTCATGGAGCGCGCGCTATCATTAGGCAGTCAGACACTGCCGGGGTCGTGCTTTTTAACAAAGGGTTTAAATAGACGTAAACACATTACACACTTTACATATATGGCAGGTTGACGCGCACTGCATATGTGTATAGTAAGCAGACAAACAAACACTTCCTTTACGGAACCAAAGGATCACTGTGTAAACACAGGGGAATAGTGAAACAAACCAAGTAAATAGAGTAAAGATGAGGACTCATTTAAATTCTTAGGCTAATCTGTAGCTGCAATACAAATTAAATTTCTCTATGCCCCTTTTTAAGTAGAATCAATAAGGGAATACTTAATAAACACAAGTCTGGATAAAAAAAATAGTTGTCTTTGTTTTTGGACAAAGTGGACGGACGAATTGCCTCAGGGTTGTTGTGTGAAAAGCCGAGAGGGCGAAGTATACCTTTACAATCCATATTTATAAATGTGTATTCTTCGCTATTAGAAATGTGTTGTTGACCCCTGTGATGTTGTGTACATATGTTGAGCACAAACACCATCTGAGGTGTGGAATACTGCTCGTTTTTCCTTTTTTCCAGTGAGTTGTTGGTTGACTGCCATCTTAAACGTTTTTAAAAATCAGTCCGCCGTTTTGGAGTTTTCCTATGTTGGTTCTTTGATGTGAGTCCACATGAAGGAACGTTGGGTTTGTTAATATTGGGCAATAGTGCAAAGAATTCCTTTGTGTGTTTCCGTACGATTACAGTTGTGTTGCTTCTTTCATTTTCTGTTGTGCTTCTTTGTTTCTGTCCCCTTTGTGTCTTCCTTCTGTCCTTGCTTGCTGTAATTGTCCCCACTTGCGTCTTGTTGCGACTTCTCCACCCTTGCGTATTCACACTGCTCCCTCACCTCCCTTCTGTGTCACATCATCAGTTACTTGTTTCCAGATCTCATCTTTATCACTCGTGTCCTTTCTTGCGAAACATTAATCTTTCATTCTGTTTGTGTTCCTCTTGTTATCCCTGTGTTTATCTCCTCATATTTCTAGTGTTTAAAGCTTTTGTTAGTTTAGTTGCTCCTTGTGTTGGTTCTTAATTTTATTTGGGACCTTTTGTCTTATGTTCACATCCCCACACGAGCATCATTTTGAAATGATATGGCCCAACACACACATGAGGAGAGAAGCGTTAGGGTAAGACCTTAAATCTGTGAGATGGATATTGAAAGGCTTTATAATATTCCTGTCTATGGCTCACTTCACTGTTGTAGCTTTAGGCTCTTTAGCCACAAATGGCTCTGAAAGGTCAGGCTAACATGTTATTTGGGCGCAGATAATGTTCCTCTCAGAATCAAGCTCTATCTTTTAGTCCTCTGGGCAAAAACACTACTGCTGGGTTTTCTTTACAACATATATGCTTTCCCCCCTCCCTGCTGAGAAATCATAGCAGAGCAGAGAGGATGAAGTCCCAGCAAGGTGGCATAAGTAACATATTAAGTCCCACTTCTCTAGCCATCGCTGCAGCTGATGGCTAATTTGGCCGCCAGCAAATCCAAAAGGTCAAGTTAACAAGCTTGAAATACAATGTCTGGCTTCTGAATTACAAGGTAAGAATGAGTGAATGCCTCTGCACTCTCGCCACACAACGGCCCTCGGATCAGGTCCACTCTGTAGACAGCTGGTCCAACAGGTTGCGGGTATCCAATCACATGGAAATGTTGAAACCTCTTCTTTTGTGTATGCACATACCATTATCTTTTTTAAATGTTATTTTATTCAATGTTACCCTCTACGGGTTACTGTGGAGGTTTCACTGCAAACACGAAGTGCAAACCAGAAAAATAGATGCTTTACAATCTCATACTGTTTTAGCCTTGTATTGTATTGGTGCTGACAGCAGCCACATTTGGAGGTGACAGAGTGGTGGGGATTTTGAAACACATGGACTTCATCCAACATGGGGATATCTGGCCCAGCAGAATAATTTATGAGCATTGGAGAGCGGAAAAATGACACATCTGAAGTGTACACGCCCATCAGTTTATGTACAAACCCACTTGGCAATGATAAATATTAATTTTCAAGCAGCTTTGGACAAATCTGCGCCTCCAACATCAGAAGCCGTTATTAGAGAGAAGGTGGAAATCTTCTTGTGCCGCCGTCGTCTGTGCTGAAAACAAGCTGGGTAGCTGCTAGGCTGGAATCCAGTCGCCTGAGGCTGAGCTCATCTAATTGGCAGCTGTCTGACATGTCAGCCGAGCCAGTGCTGCCATTTTAGGTCCTGATCAAAGGTGAATGCTGACTGTTACAGCAGTTGGGGAGGACGGGATGAAACTGCCAGCACTGGGATGAAGGTCCAAACCCTCTCTATTAAGCCTCTGCGTGTCTTTGTGTGTGTGTGTGTGTGTGTGTGTGTGTGTGTGTGTGCGTGTGTGTGTGTGTGTGTGTGAGTGTGTTAGCCCATCCTTCATTATGTCACAATCTCAGTGATAATATGTTGCTAAAAAAGCAACATGCAATCACTTAGCATACCTTCATTACTTTGATGACTAAATGCATGCACACGTGCATACCCGTGCGCTCGCTCGCACACACACACACACACACACACACACACACACACACACACACACGCACACACACACACACGCACACACATTGTTATATGCATTACAGCAGTATACATCTCCTGGATACTGGGATTTGAACTGCAGTTGAAAGCCTCCAATCAGAAGAAGCTGTTGTTCCCCAACCTTTATCCTTATCTAATCTCTTTGTGACTAGTTGCTAATGCATTTAGCAATAATTCTGTGAATCAATCAATAGCCAAATTCACAAAGGTAGCCACATCCTCAGGTACATGATGCCAACGTTAGAGCAGAAAATCTTCTCTGGCAGAACAACTGTCTGATATTTTAATCTTTTGAACCACTAATTCCATCAGATGTTCAAAACATTTTAACAACAAAAAAATATTGATTGAGCACATATTTGATGACAGAAATCTATCCTCCTTATTGATCTCGTCTCATCTTGGAGCCTTAGGATCTCTTGAACAGTTTTTTCCTTCTTTATCATCATAGTGGATGAGTAAATGAAGCAATGAATGTTTCAGACATTTGCTCTATTTTTTAAAGAAGCCTTTCTGGACAGTACATTAAAACGTTAACATTTAATCCACTTATAAAGTTTCCATTATTGTTTCGAAAACCCAGGTTTATGGGATGAGAGGATCCTCTTTTTTAACAGATTAACAAGCTTTTGCTTATTACTGTGCATTTTGCTGTATTTTGTAACACGAGAACTCGTTCTCCTGCATTAGAGCTGGAATTTCCTGATTTTTTTTACGCTGTTTCAGTCAGCATGGGAAATACATGCTTCCAAATGCTTAAATTATACCAGAGATAACAGAAGCACCAGTAAGACCAGAGTGGCTAATTATGACACAGCAGAAGAAAAAGTGGGGAGAAGAAAAAGATGAGGAATCAACATTCAGTCCAAGTCTGGGGCCAATTAGAAGGCCAAAATTAATAAAGTTGCTGTTTTTTAACCAATATACACATCTACCCACAGAAGTAGATACAAACACACAGGCGCGTGCACACACAGAGTTGACTAAGAGCTTAGGCACATGAGGAGGAAAATGAAAAAGAACACATGGCGTGAGAACGCAGACATGAAGCAGACAGGTGTTCTGTACAAGTCGGGGCGGAATTCAATCCCTTCCCAACCGCACTGTTTTGGGAGGCGTACACACTCACACTAAATGTTGCAAATGGGTATTGAACACTCAAGTGTAACATGTTACACAGCAGTTGGTGCATCTTGCAAAGGTCTGCAGAATGGCAACACATCAAGAAAAACAAGAACAAACATCATCGTTCTTTTACTTGTGGCTCTTGTCACAGGTAAAATAGCTTTAAAATATCAGGTTGTCCTTAAAAAAAAAGATTAGAATTGCTGCTTGAGCCATTCAGACTGTTTTTATTTTATACCCGATTAACCTGCAATCAGTCTGTTTCTTTCTCTCTTTCTAATACCTTTAGTGACAATTCATTTAAAAAATAAATACTGTTGCATTGTATTTTGGTAAAATGGTTTGGACTGTAGGACTATGCTCTGACATTTGTCATCTTTGTCCTTAAGTTTTCGCCCACTCACCACAGGAACATTTCCTTCTGTTACTTTTCTCTCCATAAAAACTCATCACTGTGACAGTCACATCAAGTCCCTCCATTAATATTCATGTACAGTCTGTGTGGGCCAACATATAAATACACTGTTTCTACATCTGCGCTACATTGACCAGCTTCATTACTTTTTGGTGCATTAAAAAAAGGTAATGAAGCCTAAAGAGTCTAAGAGCGGAGGCAAATGGAATAGGTATGATTCAGTGGGGAAGCAACATAAATCTAAAAAACCCCAAACAAGTTATATGAACCATTGACAGATGCTCGCTTGGACAACCAACTAAAAAAACAGATAGAATCAAAATAAACTAAACCAGCTCCGTTATTTATTTATTTTTTTCGAATGTGAACATGCATTTATGTAAGACGCACGTAAAATAGCAGAATTTATGACTTATTTTTTGGCTTTGAGTGTGTGATCGCCGTACTATACCCTAAAGTAAACAAGAACACTCTGAAAACCATTTCAGTTCCAGCTTCACAGGTTGTGGTTAACGTACAGATGTGTTAACAACCCATGAAAGCCCCATCCCCGCCCCCGCTGAAGAAACGCCATGATTCTCCTGAGCGACGACACCGCTTTGTCTTAAATAGATGTCCTGCCATGTTATGCACGCTGTCGGTGATGTCTATGACACTGTAATATATTTGTTTGTCACTCTTTTGCTTTCCCCCTGAGTAGCTTGATGAATGTACTGAGCACAATAATAAGTCACACACCCCCTGAACACACCACCACCAGAATAAGAAGCAGAGGGAGGGTGAGAGAGAGAGAGAGAGAGAGAGAGGAGAGAGGAGAGAGAGAGAGAGAGAGAGAGAGGAGAGAGGAGAGAGAGAGAGAGAGAGAGAGAGAGATTATTCGCACTTCCATTAGCATCTTTTGGGATGGGTGGAAATAACAGGTAAATAAACCTATCTGGAAGGGGGGCCTCATTCACAATTACAACAACTAACTTGAAAAGACTAGAACATTTTTTATGTAGTATATTGGGTGATGTGCAGGTGCAGTGGGGAGTTTAATGTCAGCAAAGCAATGTCCTTGTCAGTCTGCAGGTAGTGGAGCAGGTCCACCTATTCCCACCAAGGCTGCTAATGGGAAAAACAGGAATATTCCTAAACCCCAGTGAAGGTTCTGTGAAAGGGCTTCAAGCCAGTAGATATCAGCCTTTCTGATCTGATAAGGCTAAATAGATAACAGTGTTTCACAGGTTTAAGGAACATGATCTCAACTGATCTCTTACCTCCACTACAATTTTCTAGCCCTTCTACACGTGGACCCTTCATTCTTTGCCTTATATGCTAATTTTAGAGTAATTTAAATTTTGTAACCATCACTGTGAGCCCCCCTTTTTATTTGAAGTCATTTTCTCTTGTAAAAGTAAAAACCAATAAATTGTCAGACATTTCAGTGTGAACTGAGTGGGCACTGAAGAGAGGAATTCTCATTTTAGGCAGAAATTCGAATTTATAAGGAGCGTTGCATATAAAGGAGAGGGCTGAGAGGAGAACGCTGCGATGTGCAATTACAGGTACTCAGAAACCTCATGTGGCATCAACATCAGCGTGAATGTGTGTGGGTATTATTTTTGGAGGAACTGTTTCTTAATCTGCGCAAGGCAATTATGCACCTGACCCTGATGATGAGCTTGAGGAGATGAAATTAAAATCAGATCCAAAGTGCTGAGGTAATCCTGTAAGAAATTAATAAATCATTTGCAGATTGGCTGGAGACTCAAATAAGGTTTAACCCTGTTAATCATTACCCACCTTCACCTTTAGTGCAGAGCAGGAAATTAATGTTTCTACATAACAGCACCTGCAGAAGTGGGTAAGATGACTGAAATTAGCTTAAAACTTGTTCGTTTAACCCAGAGAGTAGCCTTAATAGTTTTCATATTGGTCTGAAATCTGACCTGAAATTTTTTAAAGCTGAAAAAAAGAAAAGAAAAGTCTTTACAACGATATGAAGTCTGGGCCAAATAAACAATTTTTGAGGGACAGAATCATACACGTACAACTATCTATCATGTAGCAGTATGTTTGTGTGTTGTGTATCAGATAGATTCATGTGGAAACAACAAGTGGAAGTGATAGCAGGTGCTGGATCGATGGCCAACAGATCGCATTTTGCACGCAAAAACGGTAATTTGAAAAATTTGAGAGTGTATTCAATGATTATTTTAATGGCTTTAGCTGCCGTGATTAATGGCCCTCTCAGATGGATGTGAGAATACTCAATGAGAAGCTTGTTAAATGTTTATTTTGGGTGATGTAATTGTAGTTTAGTCATATTTCTTGCAAACCCTGAGTCCTTTGTTTGGGCTGTGGAGCTTCCAACCAATAGATAAACCAAGATTTCAAACCAAATTTAGTGGATTTGATAGCGAGCTCTATAAATATTCAGTAATTGTCACACATGTAGGTCTGCACTATTCACATTTTCTTTTTTTGTGCAGCCCCAACTAGTACAAAGATGAATGTGGTAAAATGAGCTTGTTTTGCTAAAAGGTCTTTAAATAGTCAGAAGATGCAAATCACTGGAGACATTTTCACTTTCTCCACACATGGAAGACTCTTGTAGATAAACAGAGAGAGAATCAGGGGAGACAAACTAGACAGAGAGGAGGAGATAGCAGGAGGAAAGGGGATAGAGAGAGGGAGTTCTGGTGGAAAGGGCCGGTCGTTGCAGCTGCTGTTTCATTAACTGCCAGTCGACAGCACATACATCAAGCTCCCACAATGCTTAGGGAGCGCAACCATAACCTGCAGTGATCCACCCGCACCGAGAGCTGCCATTGATGGATCGCGTGACATGAGCTGGGAGCACTCTTTCTCTCTCCCTCCTTGGATGTAAACACACACACGAGTTTCAGCATTTGTGCCAGCCTTAAATTAATTAGAAGGAATCAAAAGTATCTCTTTTAGTACATATTTTTAAGGCTGAAAATATTTAATGCATATATGGCCTGATTCGCTAAAGGTTTGAATGTATTAAAATGTTTGGAAACTTGACCTCACCCCCAAAAGATGTGCGAGCTGAACTGCTAACAGTGTGCACGGAGGACTGCGTCTTTGAAGTGACAAAAGCATCATGCGCTGTCCATTAAGCATCGGCCTTAATGAATATGGAATATGGGGCGTTTTCTGCCCCGGTGATCAAAATACTGGGAGGAGAAAATGCAAATGAGAAATATTAGCACGCGTAGTACGATTTCCTAAACCTGGAAGTATTTGTGGTGGTTGTGATTACGTCTAAATATAGAACATTGGATGGGCCGGTGCAAATGACTTTAGGCACACTGGCTGCTGTCATTTTCACCAGGAGGAGACACAGGAACAATGAACAAAGACGCAAAGAACAGATTTTTCTCACTGGTGTCAGTATATTTGGAATGACAGAAGAAGATATGTCACTGAACTAGCCCATCTCAGAGCTGCTACGAGGTTTGCACTGAGATGATGATACTCAGAATGGCCAGGAACATAACAGTTCCATCCATATGGAAAGCTCTAAAAGAGCAAAACATGGGTTTTATGGCTTCCCAAGAGTAATCGGAGCGGTTGACTAGGCCAGACTCTGTGCTGATGAGTTGTTTGGTGTGCAGCAACGGCTCAAGTATTCCACCGGAGCACGCAGGCCATATTGGACACTACAGGCTCACACCTCCCGTGCAATGTGCAATGATAGCCTGTGATCGAGGGCTGCAGATTTTTTTCTTTTAGTTCCTCTGCCTATATTGCCACCTTATTTTTTTACTTCCAGTGCTGTTTTCTTTGTTTTCTCAGTAGCAGATTCAATTTTGTGTTTTCGCTCTTCCTTCACACGTTTCGTGGTAGTAGCAGCTAGCTTATGTAAAATTCTAGAGTGCTGCGTTTTTTTTAAAAGTCACTCTAGGAGATTACCAACAAATTTTGCCATCTTAGAATTATTTTAGTTGAATGTAAACATTAATTACATATACATGTAAATGTTTGCTAAATCTTAATGTTAAATCAAATGTCAATGTTAAATCTAATTATCTTGGGTGAAATTAAATATTTAGCTAATATGAAAATATACACTCCCAATAACAGGAAGTACCAAAATAAAAGCCCCTTGCATTGTGTTGCACTTGTCTGAAAGTACCGTTGCAGGCATAATTTCAGAGATCCACATTCTCTTCAATCTCAGTCCTTATTTATATAGCGTCTTATACAATCAAAACTGTTTCAAGGCGCTTTCCTGAATCCCAGGGCCTAACCCCAGACAAGCAACAGTGGCAAGGAAAAACTCCCCTTTAACAGGAAGAAATCTTGAGCAGGACCAGGCTCATGTAGGGGGAACAGTAACACTGTGTCTCAATGGTCAATCACCTCGATGGTTTAATCACCTGTGAACCTGTTGCATACGTCACACTCCTGTCAGGTCATTGGCCACAGAGCAGGAGGGGTCTGATTGTAAATTTGCCATAAAATTTAATACAAAATGCCCCTTGATTACACTAAGTACTTATGGACTAATTCTGATTCTTCCATGAAGGACCCATACATTTGTTTCTAAGATATGTGACGATTCCATTTTTCAATATGGTTGTTGACCCTACAGTGGTAAGATATAAATTCAAAGTATAATGGGAAGGGGTGGGCCCTCGAAAAAAAGGGCATGATAGCCCAGAAACAGCGATTGCTGTCAGGGCTAGCTGGTCATAAGTCGGGCGCCAACCATTGAAGGGACATGTAAACATCAAAGCACAGGGAATTCCCCAAAATATGCTTTGTTGGTGTTGTTGTAGGTAGTTTATTATGATACTAAGTGCACTAATATTCATTTCTCCGACATGTTGGATTTTGTTCATTATTTGATTCTGTAAACACCTGGCTTTTATTTTGGTACTTCCTTTTACTGGTAGTGTAAACTTACCTATCAACTAGTCTCATTTAGATTTAGATTCAACATCTAAAGTTAGATTTAATATTTAAATTTAGCATTTAATATTTACATTTAATTACTATATATCCCTTAGCTTGCAAATTTTGTTGTAAACATCCTATAAATTGATTTTTTATGTAAAAATCACACCACTGTTTAAAACATGGTTTGATGCTAAATGTGAAAAAAAATGTTTCTGTAATTTCTAGCATGAACAACTTTACAAGCAACACCCCATACCACAAAACACACACAAACCATCACCCTAAATTTCTTCTTATGCACTCTTGGTAAATCCAGTCCTTTGTACAACTCAAAATAACTTCTGAGAGTTCTGTTGAGCAGATGAAGCTCAGTGTCGAGCGAGCACGAGTCTGAAAATCACAACAATTGTGTCCTCAATTACCAAAATCTTGCACCTTCCACAGTTGTACAGCTTTTAATGGATATGTGGCTTGTGGTCTATTTGACTTTGTGTGTTGTACTTTAACAAACTTCTAGCAGCTGTTTGCTTGGACAGAGCCCAGTTGTGAGAACACTGTTGTAATCTGTCCACAACACAGCGGGTAATGCAATGTATTCAGATCATCTTCTGTCTGTCGCATCATCTTGACTGCGTCCGATTTATGTCCCGGACTCTTTTGTTCAAGCAAATATGTGTGTCAGTATCTTCAATCCTGTCCTCGGTGATTTCTGCCACAGTGCAGCTCTACAAACAAATAGCTAAATGGAGATGGAATACGCTAATGGGCCACTTTCATAAACATCCCACCTACTCACGATGAGGTATTAATATTTCAGCATATGAGCATCTCAAAGTTTCACGCATCTTCCCCACTGCAAAGTTTTCTTTGCCAGACTGGTGTGGTGCTATGGAGAGAAGCCTGTATATTTAATGCATAATGATCTTTTCCACACGCTGCCTATGAAACAGGGTGTGTGGACAGCAAGCTTTCAGTCTGCATAGCAATTGGCTGGGTAGGCGGCCGTAATGTTTTAATGCATAAATATATCAGGCATTGAAATTACAATTTAATGGTCTGTGGAATTAGAGAAAGGAAGCTCTTGTTCTCACCACCCTCTCAGCAGTTTCTCCTGCTCGGCTATGTGTCCCCTCCTTTCATTCACTACAAATGGTCTATTTCTGTCCTTTGTTGCTGTTTCTTCACAATGTGCAAAGCTCTGATTGTAATTTATGCAGGGATATTAATGAAATACTCTGTTTTATATATGGCGGTGTGACTTGGCACAGTGCATCATTAACAGATCACAGCATCAGGCAGCATTTGATGTGCAGTTGGCAGCCAAACAGTGAGACATGAACTGTGAATCTCAGCTTCTGCTACTGGAAGGGGTTTCTCGGCGAGAGATAAGCATTTAGCTGCCTTTAGATATAAGGTGAAGTGGCTCTTTGGCTCCTCTTCCGAGCTGGTCCTGAGTCTTCATCCAGCTTTTTAGTGGCAGCCATTAATAGGAGGGCTGATAAAGGACGGACTGTGCATCGTCAAAGACCACTAACTACTAAACTGAAACCAAACATCAAGCCCACAAGCGCTGCCATCTTGCAATGGAGATAGTGTCTGCAGAGTAGCTGGGAAGATGAGACAGGGGACAGAGTTATGCCCACGTGGCTTCTTGCACTAGAGCAGAGGAAAGATATTCAAATGATTTGAATAGAGTGTCAGCATGGCTGTTACTGTCCAGTTTTAGCGCTTTAGATTTTCCACACACTCATTTATGTGTTTGTAGCTCAGGTCGTTGTGCTATTAGCCTTTGTCATTTTATGTCAACATCCATTGTTGGCTTTTGTCCTGGGCATGTACCTGTAGATGGCCTGTTGATCCATCCCTCTGCAGCTATTTTATCATCCTTTCCAAACAAAAATTTACTTCAGCTGTAGTAAACTGAATTTAGAACAGATTTACGAGAGCCAAATGGCACTAAAACCCCCATAGCTATAGTTTGTGAGGGGTAAAGTTTATAGCAAACCATGATGCTATTTGGAATAATTTCCTCAACAATGGGCTAATGTATGTGCACCTCTGCTGCATTTTTACATCCTCATCCCAGAATATTTGCCAAGGTCCTGTTGGATTGGATTTGAGGCTATTTTCTCCTTTATTGCACATCCTACATACTTGGTCGAACTCTCCATAAGGTACATTTGCTGTTAGTCGCTCGGGGAGCTTTTGGCAGATAATGTGGTCTTTGTTTCAGAAATTGAGATTAATTAGCTATGATTCTCTTTAAGAACATAAAACTTTTGCAACTCGAGCCAACGCTCACACCGCAAACCACACCAGAGGCCTGCTGTAACAGACTGTAATATTCTGTAGTGCATTTAACATGTTATACATGTTTGTTGATCATTTGATGAAAAAACTCATTTGGCACAGTGAAACGTTGGCTCTAATATAAATACACTGAGGCAGTAGTTATATTCCATCACCCACTTTTTTAACACACTCGTGCCCTGCATCTTCGGTGATTTGTGTTGCTTCTGCATTTTCTTTAACTGTACATTGTGGACTCCCATAGCAGCATAGCTGAATATCATTGTGTGGAGGAAAAGTAATATAAACTTTTCTCAAGGGCCTTGAAACTTAAATGTTTAGTGGTTACTGGCGTTGCCTGAGGGCAACGAGGTGCTCTCTGTGTGGAGTTTGAAATTCTTTTTTTTTGAATATTCAGGTTTAAAATTTAATTTTAAAAAAGGCCAGTTAAATACCTGGAGAAGCAATTTCTCCAAATTATGAGTGCTTTGCCATTGATGACTCCACCCAGTGTCCCTGCCTCTGTTGACTCCAGGAGCTTCACAATAGACAGGAAAAACAACGAAAGAGAGTTCTAATTCTTTGATCTAAAAGAAAAAAATACACAGAAGAGTTTCACCACCACCTTTATAATGATGTTATAAATCTTTTGTGTCAGTTACACTCTGGAGGGATTGAACTTCATGTCTTAGTAAATTAGAACTCTAATAATAGAACTCCAATATAGGATTAATGGACCCCATGCAAACATACAGTGTGTGTGTGTGTGTGTGCATAACAGTGTAAAAGAGCCACAGAAGTAATCTGAAAAGAGACTTCTTATTGGAGTTTTGAGACATACTATTTAAGCTATCTAAAAATATCTGATTATAACCTCCATCCCTCCCCTCCATCCATCCATCCATTTATTCATCCATTTATCCATCCATCCATCCATTTATCCATCCATCCATCCATCCACCTCATTCCTCATCAGGGATGTTGGGGAACCTATCCTAACATTAACTGAATGAAGCCAATAAAAACAGGGACTGACCTTATTAACATGTCCGTCATTTGGCACATGTCAAGGCTGGAATTTGATTTTTCAATTCGCAAATGAAGGCCCCCCACCATCCCATCCTAAACTTCTCTTGGATTTAGATGATAGCATTAGCTTTTTACAGTATAAAGGTAGGGTTTTTTTTTTTTAACCTTTTGGTAGAACTTCAAACAGTTTAGCAGGTGTTCTGTACTGTGATTTATCAAATACACACCAAAGATATGCCATTCAATTGTTTTGACAGCTGCAATGTGGGAATCCAGATAATGGCACAGCAGCCGAAAGAATCTAAACTTGCTCCGTGGGTGACCAATTTGGTATAAAATTCAGGCTGAATCCATACAGTATCTGTCTGGCTTTAATGAGGCATAGCCTGCACAGGCAGATGTTCAAATCTCCTGTCATGTTGTGAACTAAGCAGCACTTATAGTGATTGATAAAGGCTACAGTCTTAACTCAACACACACACACACACACACACACACACACACACACACACACACACACACACACACAGAGTATCGTTGTGGCTTTTTGTTCCTCATGGAATTTTGCTGTTTTGATGAGATTAATTGCAAATTGCTTTCCACCTAAATTTACTGTTAGAAACTTTGGGGAGTTTGGAGGCCTTTACAGGGCACTGATGAAACCCAGCAAATTTGCTTTAAATAGTTATTTTATTCACAATAAACTGAAGAAGTTGACCTTTATGTAATGATCTCACTCACTCATTGACTCACTGACTCACACACATGCACACACACACACACACACAGCTTTCAGTTTCTGTTCTCTACCTGTCATGTTCTCACAGATTGTTTGACAAATTTCCTTTTCTTTGCAGTGTTCATTTTTCTCCCACTCATGCACAACTAATTGCTTGTTGTAAACTGACACTCAAACTGCAGAGAGATACACGCGGCCCAACACGTACTGAAGGGTATTTATGCAAGCATATTGTGGGGTTGGTTTTTTTGTTTGTGTTTGTCTTTGAGTGACAGCATGTGTGTATTTGTGACAAAGAGAGAGAGAGAGACAGAGAGAGGGAGAGAGAGAGAGAGGAGAGAGAGAGAGAGAGTCTTAAAAAGTTATCATTTTATGTCATGTTTTGTGTAGCCACCCACTGGCATATGTCAATGTAAAAACACTTTATAATTCCGAATGTTTGCTTTTGGACCCGAGGTCCTGCTAAGACTTTGTTCAGATTGGTGAAGATAGTTATAGGTCCCACAGGAGCTGGCCATTGGTCAGCAGGTCTGGGTTCTTCTGCTACGCTCTTCTCTTTCGTTTGGGCATATCAAACAAATATGTCAAATATCACAGATTTTCTTAGTGTGTGACTGGTTCTGGGAAGTCCTGAAGAGATGTCCAAAAAATAAGCGTTGTAACTTTGTAGTTTCTGCACCAACGTGGCAGATTTAATGTAATTTAAAGCTAAAATTTGATTACATGAGCATGCTTCTAGAGAGGAACCTTTGCTGGCACCAAATGAGTTGTTGGCCGTTCAAAAATCATTTCTTTGTCGTAAAGTAGGCTGCCTGGATTTAATAATGTGCTTTATGCCGATCAGAGAACCTGAAACTCACCTGCCTTCATCATTTTGTGCTGACAGCATTTAATTATAAAATCCAGACGTTAATTGAACAAATCAGTGGGACAAGCTGTGGTGTATTTCCCTTAATTTAATTTCAATGTTGGACTATTATACCATGTCCTGAACCGCTTATTGAAAAGGGTAAAGGCCATGCATTCAATGAATGATTAGCCTACTAAATGTCAAAGCGGATAAATGTTTGTATTGATTGGTCAGAAGAAGATTGTTATTACCTAAGGTCAACTCTGACTTACCTTTGCTTCGTCTTAACAGACCCTAATATAATTTTCTCCCTACAGATAGAACATTATTAGATAAAATGCAATAACGATACATTAGTGAGTAGTGCAATTAAACTGTTTATTAACTGACTGCTATTTAGTCCAGTCAGACTTTTAATGATTAAAATTTCAGATGTTTAATTGTCACTGAGCATCCACATTTTTTTACTTCTGCTAACAGGGAAAATAGTTAAATTAGTGAAAAAAAAAATCAAGAGGAGAAAAGAGATCACTAGTTTTGTTGTAGATGTGTATTCAGCATTTCTATCGCTGCCACTGTGGAACTACACATAAAATGATACGTAATTTGAAATAGTCAGACCTTGAGTTTCTTAATGCTAACCAGAGAGAAAGCATGTGCAGAGCTCAGAGGCAAAAACTGTTGAGAAGTCGAATCCAAGCCAAGGTTTACCTGCATTTCTTTTCATTTTTAAATGAAGCTTCTCAAACTTCCAATCGTTTTTTTTCCCAGGACAACCTCTGCTACATTTTGACCAATTATTATTATTATTATTATTATTATTATTATTATTATTATTATATTATTATTAGTAGTAGTAGTAGTAGTAGTAGTAAATGTTTATTATGCTAGCTTTTGCAACCAACATGTGTATTTGTGTTTTCCCCTGTTCCTCCCTGCACGTTCAAATCTGCAAAAGGTGAGGCCAATTGTAGACCTGCCTGGAACCTTGGCTGAGTTCTGATATGTTGATTCACTTCCCTGGCCAACAGGAGGAGCCCATCCTCATTAGAGCTGATGAAAAAGAACTCATTCTCTGCTAGCACTCATTGGAAACTCCGCTAACTGCTCGACCACCTTGTGTCCAAGGTCTATGTCCCTCATTTCTTGCAGAAGGTATTGTCGACTCCCTACCAAACCTTGCATGAATCCATGATGGAGTTTTAATACGTGGATGTCAGCTCCTCCTGTCTCCATGTGCCTGAGGGAGACTCCATTACCTGTCAAACCTTTTTAACCTGTCAAACCAATTCTCCAGTGGGAGACAGACAGACAGATGGGTAAAGTGAACCAGATGAACAAATGAATGATGATGAACACATTAATGTGTACTTATACAACCCCAACTATGGCGACAGATTGGCTGAACAGTGTGCCACGAGCTTCCTTTTCCATGACCGATTTGCAGCGGTGGTTCGAGGTAATACAGATGTTGTTATGGATGGCACGGCACTGCAGATGTTCTAGTCACTGTGATGTGCATGTTTTTGAACTGTGGAGAGAAAAGTTCACTGGCCAGTGGCAAAATGTGCAAATGCCACAACTCCACAGGTTTACATTCAGGTAATTGAATTCCAAATAAATATTCCAAATATATATGCTTTAATTTCCTCTAAGAATTATACATCAGAATGACATGACAAATGGCCTCTGGGTGATGGAACCCCAGTGCAGACATGAGAGTTGGACTTTTTTTTAAAGTGCATTTTAATAAAAGTGAAAAGTATGAACTATGAGCTGCATTGCAGTCGAGAGCTGAATTATTACAAACCTTGGAAGCACGAGAGGAACCATAAAGTGAGCAGCAGGCTGATATGTGGGCATGCATATGTGTAGACATAGGATGATCTGGAATGAGGGAACAACTTTGAGACACAAGAGGGGGGCAAAGACATCGGGGCACTAGTGCGGGAGAACAGGTTGGGGATAAAATCAGGACAAGGAAGCAGATGAGACGCAGAGGGAAAACCAGGTAATCCAAATGAAACAAACAATTAACACAATAAGGTTACTGAAAATATGACTTAATCCCTTTAAGACCTCACGTAAATCATACATACAAGTTTCTGGGATGTTGCTGAAGGCTTTTATGGTCATCCTGACCATTTTATGAATAATGATGCAGTATTGTGGTGACCTGAGAGCTTGTTCCTTCTCTGGAACAATAATCATCATGACTACAATGAAGAACACTTGAGGATTTATTCATAAGTGACTGGTCCTCCTCAGATCCTTTGTGTAAACTGTACACTTGAACAGCCCGATGCCTTTTTGTCTTTTATAATACTATATTATAATAACATAGTCAACTACCGTAGTTTCACGACTATAAGGCGCACCTAAAACACTGAGATTTTCTCAAAAATCTACGGTGCGCCTTATAATATGGTGCGCCTTGTGTGTGGACTGAGTTCCAAAATCTGCTGTGTGACATTGGTGGGTGCACTACGGTAAATGCTCCGCCCATCGATTAGCGGCACTCCTAGGCGTAAGGACCCCCTAAAATGGTGCCAGTCAAGCGACACGCGTATGAGGCTTACTTTAAACTGCGGGCCATCGAATATGCGGCTGAAAATGGCAATCGAGCAGCTGCAAGACATTTCAATGTAAATGAGTCCATGGTCAGAAAGTGGAGAAAACAAGAAAGTGAACAAAAGTGAGGAAGACAAAGCTGAGTTTCCGCGGGAATAAAGCAAGGTGGCCCGAGCTGGAAGACCGAGTGGAACAGTTGGTTGTGGAACAGTGAACAACTGGAAGGGGCGTCTCTATTGCCACCATTTGACAAAACACCAAAGCGATTGCTGAAGAAATGACATTGACTTTCCAAGGAGGTCCGTCTTGGTGTCTTCGCTTCATGAGGAGGCGGCATCTCTCCATACGTGCAAGGACAACTGTTGTGCAGTGGCTGCCCGCGGATTACCCGGAGAGGGTGGCCATCTTCCGCACCTACTGCCGCGACAAGATACAGCCGCGCAGCCACATCTATGAGGCAGCGGCGGGCAAGTTATGCCACCATATGTGGGTGGATTGTAGACGCATGGGCTATGATACCGTCTTAATGTATAGTAAGAGCTTTTACAAAAGCCAGCATCAACACTGAAGCGGAACCGGTCGGTGAGTCTGATTCAGATGATGAAGAAGAGGAATTTGGGATGTTGGACATTGAAATAGCGCAGCTTTTTAATTCAGATACAGAAGATGAAAACTTTGATGGTTTTGTGGCGGAAGAGTGAATATTTTGTTTAAAAAATGTATCGAAACTCAGTTTTACTTCCGTTGTCATTTTTTACCGTATGTTTTAGCATGCGCCTAATAATACGGTGCACCTTATGTATGTTCTAAACACAGATATAGCACCCGTAACTAAGACTGCGCCTTTTATTACAGTGCGCCTTATGGTTGTGAAAATACGGTACTTTCAGTTAGGTCTCAGAGAAGTTAATGTGAAGTCACTGTAGGTTCTCTTTAACACAAGGAATCGGCGTTGTTGGTGGTTTCAGCGAAATTGTCTCAATATTACTACATCATGTAACACCGTATTTAAACCTCTGGTCATTCTTTTTCCAACTGATTGCTGTCATTACAATTACATTAAATTTGTTATTCCGACCACAATTTCAAAAGTAAGTGGGATGCTGTCTAAAATGTTCATTTTACAATTTCATGGAAAACATAAGCTCATTTTGATTTCAATGGCAGATACACATCTCAAAGAAGTTGGAACTGGGGAAAAGGGGCCAGAAAAGTAACTGGCACAAGTCAGAAACAGTTAAAAGAAACTTTGATAAGTAATTAATTGAACTGGAAAGAGATCAGTAACAAGACATTTGCATTAGCATTTTTAGAGAGGCAGAGCCTCTCAGACGTAAAACTTGGCAAAAAAAAGTATCTCAGATATATTTTGAGGGACATTTCAATGTAAAATGAGATAGAAAGATAATATTGACAAAATGTTATTATGGAATAATTTTTACATAATTGTTCTACTGGAAACCCATTGCAAGGTCTAGGGAGCAACTCCAGCAATCGCTGTCTCTAAACATACTTTGCATACAAGTTAAATGGTGACATGAAGAAAATGAAAAGCTATTTAGTAGTTAGAATAATGAAAATATGAAAATTTATTTGAAAACCATGGAAGCCGAGTTCCAAAACTTCCACGGCTGATTGTATGGGGTTGCGTGATGCCTACAGTTGGGGCAACTTACACATCTAGAAAGGCACCGCGATACAATGTCTCTTCCAGGGACAGACAAGACAAGACAAGAGAAAACAAGACAACAGTAAACCAAATACGTCCAAATACATCATCCATCAGAACAGTATTGCTTTGCAGTAGAAGAGACTGGGATCTGAACTGGCCTGAGGTCCAGACCTCTTAATAATAATAATAAAAAAATTCCTCCCTTTGGTGCATCATATAGTGACAAACGCTGCAACAGATAAGGATGGGAGATATTTTTCTACTACAACGACTGGACATTATCAGACAGTTGTTACAAGACTGGAGGAAGGGATACATAATGGTAAACAACACCATGTTCCAATTCTCTGGAGATTTTCTGCTACCATCAATATTTAAACCAGCTTATATTAAACTGCATCTATTTGAATAAAATATAAGTTTTATGAGATTTGGAAATCATTACATTCTTTTTTATGTACATTTTACAAAGCATCCCAACTGCTTTTGTAGAATATTAGTGTCTCTTTAAATAGAATTAAAAATCTAAAACCACCACAGAAGAAGACACGCTTTTACTTATGAAAACAGGACTCAAGATTCTGGAATAAAACAACATTTATCGGTCGTAATTGAACTCTTGTGGACAATAAAGAGGGCTGCACTCTCAGTCTAATCATGCAGCTCTTAACAATTTAATAGCAACGGGAGAGAAGCAGAACTATTTAAACCTGGATTTTGCCCTCCTGTCCCTCTGGACTGCAAACTTTTAAGTTACTTTATGGTCAAAGTCAGCTCTGTCACCCACCAGACTCTTTTCCATGGACAGCATGGCCAATACATTCAGCGTTTGCCAGGTCATGGTGTCACTGAGAGAGTAAAGAAGCACCTCTCAGCTTCTGCGCTAGTCATGGGTGTGGTGATGGGGATCCTTAACAGAGAGAGAGCGTCTGAAAAGACACCCTTGAGATTATTTCCCATGAAGAGCTGCAACAGGTTTTGAACTCTTGCCATGCTGCATTGGGCTGGCCTTTAGTGTGCAGCTCGGTGTATCGTCAGGAAACGCATTCTGACTTTATTCAAAATTGGAACCCTGCAGCAAGGTGGCCTTAACAAGATGGTTTATGGAGAATAAGCACTCCTGGATGTTCCCAAATGTGGTATCACAGCTCTACAGAGAGAAAAATAACGTCTTGGTCAGTCTCCTTGGAACAACTGGTTGAGCAGAGGATGCCCACTGAACTGAGTCCGTCATGGGCAACACATCCCATCCCATCCAACTGTGGACAACCTGCGGAGTGTTTTAGGAGACATTGGTGCACAGTAGCCTTTACTGCAATACATTTCTAGGCTGCATATATGCCCTGCACATTATTTGCACTAATTCTCCAATTTGCACATTTTACAATTGCTGCACATTTTGAGGGATAATTTCTCTCTGGGATTAAAAAAGTCCCCCGTCTGTCCATCCGTCTCATTGCAGCCATGTGTGCAAGATGAAAGAAACCACTAAACTTCTGTCCATAATTCACAAGATATGCTAATTTCTGGTTACATCTTTATTGTGCCTCCCATGGCCAATTTGGTCTTTGTTGGGTCGTGTGGCGGTACCCAAACTAGTCTCAATGTAAGAATGGCTACTTTTATGCTTTTTCGACTTTTCAAAGAGGTGTTTTTGGTCTGTTACCCTCTTGGTCAATGCAGTGTGTATGAGAAATATTGACACCCTATTTAATTTTCCACTTTTTCTTAGGTGAAGTCTCATGCCAAAATTTAAAAAAAAAGTTTTTTCCTACAATGGTTCCTCATTATGAGAATCCAAACCAATAAGCTAGTGCAATAAAAATAAAAGGAAAAGCTTAAATGTCATATGAACAAAGTATTGACATGCTTTGCTGTTGTATGCAGGGGTTAATTTAGGTGCCATCTGCTTCTTTTGCTCAGCTTTGAGATGAACTCCATGATCATCAGAATCCATCTGTGTTGAATTAAATTGATTAGACCTGATTTTTAAGGCGCACACCTATCTAAATAAGGTGTCTGACCTTACGGAGCTCATTTTTGCTCTGATATGCACTACAAACAGTAAGGCCTTATTTTAGACAGGTGTGTGCCTTGAACTTTTGGTCCAATCCATTTAATTCAACACAGATGGATGGTTATGATATAGAACCACCTCAAAGCTGAACAAAAGAGATAGATGGCACCTAAATTACTTACCTGAGTGTGCCATTCTGTAGTTATGTGTTATATATACATTTTTTGAATTATCTTTATTTTACATTCTGGATTTATGAAGTACAGAATGTAGATAGATGAGGAAAAAAGAGAATTTCTTTTTGATTTTGACATGAGGCCTCAACAAAAGAAATAGTGAAACATTTAAGAAGTTTTCAAAACGTTCCCTACCCATTTCAGGTTTCTATGATTCTGTAATATTTCTATGACATCTAAATTAGTGCCACATATTCTTTGTTATAATTCCATAGGTTGAACCCATATTGATTTTATATCTGCAGATGTGAACTCAGAATTTTTGCTTTGCGATTAATATGTCTGGGAGAAGTGTTCAGTTCAGGCGAAAGTTTATTATCTGATGTTGTCCTTCCATCTTGTTTTACGTTTCTTCTGACTCTGCAGTGGTATTAAACTATAGAGGCTATTATGTGATTTACTGCAACGCCAGCTACGCTCTATTTCACACCCTGATTGCACCCTGTTCCTGTGTGTGTTGCCTGGTCACGTCAAAAGTTGCTTTTGACGTACAACCACTGAGAGCTGTACAGAGGCCTCTGAGTTTCTGTCTGTAACCTAGAGTTAGTTCAGGCTGTCTTTCAGATTCTTTCTTTTAATAGTAAGGTGCTTTTCATACCCGCACTTTAATATCTATCAGACAGTTTTCCTCAATCAATCAATCAATCAATCAATCAATCAATCAATCAATCAATCAATATTTATTTATATAGCATCTTTTACAATCAAAATTGTTTCAAGGCGCTTTCCAGAATCCCAGGGCCTAACCCCAGACAAGCAACAGTGGCAAGGAAAAACTCCCCTTTAACAGGAAGAAACCTTGAGCAGGACCAGGCTCATGTAGGGGGACCCTCCTGCTGATGGCCGGCTGGGTAGAGAAGGAGGAGAGGGATGAGGACAGGTAGAGGATAGAATAGGTAGGAGAGGAGAGGAGAGGAAAGAGAGGTAGAGGGAAGGGGAGGTAGAGTAGAGAGAGAGGCATAGAGCATATAAATACATACAAAATTACATTATATTGAATTAAATTGAATTGAATAAGCTGAATAAGTCCTGTGGGGGGGTCCTCCGAGAGTATAGGGTGTCGGGCCCACTGATACGGGCCGTCCGCTTCCTGTATGATCGGTGTCAGAGTTTGGTCCGCAATGCTGGCAGTAAGTCGAACTCGTTTCCGGTGAGGGTTGGTCTCCGCCAGGGCTGCCCTTTGTCACCGATTCTGTTCATAATTTTCACGGACAGAATTTCTAGGTCCAGTCATGGTGTTGAGGGGGTCCGGTTTGGTGACCTCAGTGACTTTAAGACAGGTCTGACGCTTCACTAACTTCTCTGTCTCCTCTGGTTTCATGGATAAATGAAGCTGAGTGTCATCAGCATAACAATGAAGATTTATCCCATGCTGTCGAATAATGTTCCCTAAGGGAAGCATGTACAAGGTGAAAAGGATTGGTCCAAGTACAGAACCTTGAGGAACTCCATGGCTAACCCTACTGTATGAGGAGGGAACACCATGGACATGAGCAAACTAGTATCTATCAGATAAATATGATCTAAACCAGTGTAGTGCTGTCCCTTTAATCCCAATCACATGTTCCAGTCTCTGTTACAGGATGCTGTGATCAACTGTATCAAAAGCAGCACTGAGGTCCAGCAGAACCAGCAAAGAGACCAGTCCATGATCTGAAGCTATGAGAAGATCATTAGTAACTTTAAGAAGTGCTGTTTCTGTGCTGTGATGAGCTCTAAAGCCTGACTGAAACATCTCAAACAAGCTGTTTCTCTCCAGGTGCTCCAGCAACTGAGTCACCACCACCTTCTCAAGAACTTTAGAGATAAAAGGAAGGTTGGATATCGGCCTATAGTTTGCTAACACATCGGGATCCAGTGATGGTTTTTTAAGCAACGGCTTAATCACTGCCACCTTGTAGGACCGGCGTACATAACCTGACACTAAAGAACCATTGAACTGGTCCAGGATAGAACTGCCTATCAATGGTAAAACATCCTTCATCAGGTGTGTTGGGATGGGATCTAAAAGATACGTGGTGGACTTGGATTTCTGAATTAGCGATGACGCCTCAGAAAAATATATAGGGCTGAAGGAGTTTAAGGGCTCGTTGGAGAACCTGTATGTTCCCACTGTCAGCACATCTGGTGATGGTCCAGTTGTTGGGATGGCCTGGTTAGCTTTTTCTCTGATAGCTAGAACTTTATCAGTGAAGAAGCTCATGTAGTCTTACGTGGGATACGTGGATCTAAAACACTGTGACTCTTGGTTAATTTGGCCACAGTGCTGAAAAGAAACCTGGGGTTGTTCTTATTTTCCTCAATTAAAGAAGAAAATAAGCTGTTCTAGCCTTACGGAGGGCCTTTTTGTAAACTAAAAGACTGTCTTTCCAGGCTACATGATAGCTTTCTATTTTACAAGAATGCCACTTCCTTTCTAGTCTTCGCACTTTCTGCTTGAGGGTCCTGATATGTGAATTATACCAGGGGGCACACCTGCTCTGATTTACTATTTTCTTTTTCAGGGGGGCAACAGAATCAAGCATGATTCTCAGTGAGGTTGTTGCACCTTCAGCAATAGAGTCAACCTCAGCAGGGCTAAGATTATAATGATTGATTTAATAGTCCACATTTAATTGTGATATTAGTTTCTCCAACTTCTGCTCTGTGCCTGGTGAACTTTTAACCGTGGAACACAGACTACCTCTATAGTGTTAAATATGTTATTGTTGGTGGATGAGGGTTCTATGGAAGCAGCAGAGAGGTGTGTAAGACCACAACTCTGCATCCTGGTCTGGACCCTGGTTTGTCAGGACACTTTGAGTCTCATAAAATTAGCCAAATTACTAGAAGTGAGAGAGGCACCATCCCGTGTGGAATGGACATGTCTCTCCTAATCAGACCAGGTTTTCCCCAAAAAGTGCTCCAATTGTCTATAAAGGCCACCTGGTTATCGGGGCACCACCGTGACAGCCAGCGACAAAGCAACGACATGCGACTAAACATCTCCTCGCTGGCCAGATTGGGGAGGGGACCAGAGAATGCTACGGAGTCCGACATCATTTTTGCATAGCTGCACACCGACTCCAAGTTAATTTTGGTGACCTCCGACTGACAAAGCCGGGTGTCGTTTGCTCCGACGTGAATAATAACTTTACCAAATTTACGTTTACTTCTCGCCAGCAGCTTTAAATTGGCTTCTATGTCGCCCGCTCTGCCCCTGGAATGCACTTAACTATGGTCGCTGGAGTCGGCTTCACGTAGCGCAAAACAGAGTCACCAATTACCAGGGTCGGTTTCTCAGCGGGTGTGTCGCCGAGTGGGGAAAAATGGTTAGCCACGGGAAGCGGTTAGTGGTGCACCGTGGGCCTTTGGTTTGGGCTATGCTTCCTGTGAACCGTCACCCAGCCACCCTGGCTAGCCGGCTGCTGCCGGGGGACCGCTAGCTGAAGCTACGCTAGGCAGCTCCGCAGCAGCTAGCTCCTCCTGGCTACCTGACGCAACTCCAGACAACTCCAAGCTGCGGAACCGCGTCTCAAGCTCACTAAGTCTCGCCTCCAGAGCCATTAATAAACTACACTTTCTGCACCTATTCCCTTCACTAAAGGAGGCAGAGGAGTAGCTAAACATTTCACACGCTGAACAGACACAGACACCGGGTGAAACAGACGGTGAGGCCATGCTAAAAGTTATGATTGTTTTCTTCAAGGCAGTTGAGTAGCATTTTCAAATTTAAAGAATAAAAAATTAGCAACTCATTTTGGGTATTAAAAAAAAGAAACTAGTAAATTGCAGATGGTTCCAAGCAGCAAGCCCATCATTAAGCCAATTTATTACATGTGCTTGTTAAATCTCAATACAAAATAGTGACTCTAAGTTAACCTCTGAGCTGAGAAAAATAACTCCATGTCAGCACAGATGGCCTGCCTTCTCCCTTTCTGTCCATCTCCCTCTCTTTCATTATTTTTCAACCCTCGCCCATTCTGCTTTTATGAGACTGAACGATCAATAAAGGATTGTGCGGGGAGGCAGAGCGCTTCACATCCCCATTTGGGAAGATAATTTGCGTCAGAAAATGGCAGCGGCTGCACAATAGCGTATTGATGTATTAAAGAAAAGGACCGGACGGCATGAGTTAGACGGGGAGACAGCCAGAAACTGAGAGAAAAATGAGGTATGAGAAGTGAGAATGAGCACCATCTCGGAGGGAGGTGGGGTGATGCGTAGGGTAAAATAAAAGGATGCATGAAGAAATTTATGAAGAAGTGCCACGTTCTTAATTCATCTACAGTTCATAACTGTTGCTCAATGATTAATGGGGAGTCAACAAAATCATCAGTGTCACGTACAGTGAAAAATGTATTGTATTCAAAATAATTCTGTGCATTTTTATTTTTACATTACTGCACCTGTAAGAACGAAGAATTTTTTACCAACAGAATTCAAAAACATTGTGCGAGAATATATTTGTGAAAATCACACACTATCTATATTCTACATGCATATTACTGTATACATTTCACACTTATTCTGTTTGTAGATTATTCTTAACTGCTTCTTACACAGTGTTTTCACATCATCACTTATTGTATCTTTTATGCTTTGGAAACGATTGTATTTCAACACAAAAGTGTATGATGGATTACCCAGGGCTGCTGTGGTGTGTACAGATGTACAGAACACACAGCTTTTATTTCTTTTTCAACTTACTGCCCTATATGTTTCAGTAAATAATGGCTGCAAGCGCCGTTCCAAGGTCAACAGTAGAACCGAGTGCACACGGAACATGTGTAAATACTGTCATGGTTTGGTCAGACATAACACAGAACACATTTTTACAGACCTATGAGAGCATAATTGGTTGCCGTAATTTTTCCCTATTGTCTGACATCAATTTGTTGTGATCTAAAAATAATCACATTGAGTTTTCATCCTACTCTCTTCTGTAAGCCTGCCATTTTTTTAAGACCTCTGTGACACAGTTTATTTGTTGTTGGTTGTGAATCTTGAAGTAAGAGCACACATAGATTGTATCTCATGCTATAAAAGTTCCTTTGATGTGTTCAGTTTATTTAATAAAGCTAACAGAACCCAGCTTTCATCACTGCACACACATTCATTGCATATTCTCGCATAGTAATTATATGTGTGAAATTGAGGGATAGCTAAGTATTAGTATGTAAGTGAATGATAGCATAAAACTATTTGAGATAAAATGAAATGTGAATGTGATCAGATTTGTAGCCATTATAACATCAGCAATGGCCGGCAGATTGCATTTTTAAAGAGGATTAATGTTTTAGATTTATTCAATTTGGATAATCTCAGAGAACACCGCAGGCTGTAATTCAAACTGGATGGGAGAATGGTTTTGTGTTCCGCAATTGCTCCGGTGAGCTTACCAGGAAAATGGCCCCTTTTCAGAATGTTAAATGTCAGAAACTGACTTTAAACTCATCGTGCCTTCCACATTCACCATTGTGAACATATTGTAAATCCACGACATACTCCCACTACAGAAGACCCGTTATCTGCAGTTGTCTCTCAAACAACATCTGGTTAGTATCAGGTGATGTTTAACAGGAACCAAATAGGCTACTGCAGCTTTCTATGCAAAATATAACCAATCAAGATGAAGTAAAGGAAGTTTTTTTTATTTTTATTTTTTTGGGTTTGGTTAACAGCACGAGTATCTCAAAAATAAGATTTAAATAACGAAGCTTTCCTGATTATTTTTCACCACCTAGGCCAAGGACAAACCTTATTAAAGCTGGTGGAATTTATGAAGCTGAATCAGAAAATGGCTTTTTACCAAACATAACAACAACATCTGCTATTAGGGAGAGAATACTCAAATTTGTGTTATGGGATCTTAAATTACTCCAGTTGGTATATGACTAATGGCTGGATTTCTTTTGTATTAAATCATTTTTTTTCCTATTGTGAATTTTTATGGTTTTCAAGTTGAGTCTCTGCTTAAGTGTTAGTTTTCAATTATTGAAGTTTCTGTTATACATGTAAATTAGGACAAACTCAATTGAAGAGGCAATTTTTTATAGACAAACTGAGGTCTCACGAGTGTTGACAGAGTCAGTGCTTTTCCCCCCTCTAGTTTCTTGCTTCTATAAATTGTTGGCTATACCCGGAGGTAGAACAGATTGTTCCCTGAGAAGGAAAAGCTGTTCAAAATGAGCTTGAAAGTAAGGTGAAGTGGAAAAATACTTTTGGAAATGCAAGAAGACAAGCGCTTGCTATTCTTGTTTAGAGCAGCTTCACATTCTGTTCAGTAAAGGTCACCAGTCCTAGATTAAAAAAGAGTGGCCAAACAAAAATCGAGGCTAACATTTTATTAAATAATCAGCGTGGTTCAGCATATCTTCAAAACAATTATCTAACAAACCAAACAGAAATTTGTTGCGTCAAATATCATGTTTTGAGGGTACAAAAGAACCAACGGCGAGAACTTTTGCTTTGATTTGATTAAATATACTCTAAAACCAAAAAACAATCCATGCTGTAAAAATTGATTTAAGAGCAGAGATGTTTTACTGCTAGTACGAATGATATCAGGAACCTTTGCAGGTAACCAAGCAAGACACAATGTTGGACAGGTTTAGTTTTCCATCCTTGCAGTTGATTGTAACATGCCTTCTATTATGTTTTGGCCCTTCATTTCATTATTTTTCTGAGGATGCCTCTGGTTCTTCATGGCTTCATTCTAGTGTTTCCTTAGTTTTTACAATTCTATTGTATTATTTTTTTCATTGCCAGCACCAGTTGATCACTACGGGAATTCAACTTTGCATTCGCCTGCTAACCAAAGTCGCTAATCCACGCTTCAATTTGATCCAGTTTGAAGAGGCATGTTCGTTTTTGTGTTTGGGAGACGGGTGAGCGATTTCCCTGCTGAAGAATCCTGTCACTTGTGGTCCATTTTCAACTCTCACTGTGGCGTTGGCGTGATACCAGGGTCCAAACCTTTTGGTTCTTTTGGTTCTCTGGAGTCTGCCCACGCCGGCATTGTGATAGCGACGTTCCTCGAATCGATCACATTGTGATTCAGTAGCTCTTGAGCCACATTGCTAGTGCACAGTGGCGTCATCATTTCCCCATCCTCTTTTTGGAGGAGGAGCAGCACTGAGAGTTTGCCCGGGGCATTTTGTGTAATTGCATGCTGACCCAGCCCCAGGCAAAATGTTGTTTTATGGAGTCCTGATGTTCATAGCAGCACTGGCTAATTGTTTCTGGCAAAGTTTAAAAGTTTTAAGGACTTATTAATGGAACTTAAATACACAGATTCCCTGTACAATAGAACTTGAGCGTTTCATGAGGAAAGAAAGGAGAATGGAATTTGTCTTCAAGTAATCACACATTTAGGTGAGTAAAATTAATTATAGTTCCATCTTTTATGTACGCTATAGTTTGTGTCATTTAATTGGGGTGACATAGATATTTCTGCTCATTGTGACACAGATGTTGTATCTGTGTCTACCAAAAATAAGAGAGTCTCCTCTCTTTATACGAAATACATATATGCGCTAGTGCATGCGCTAGTTTCTCAAACCATGAGTGCATTATAAAGGTGGCCTGATTCAGGTTGGAGGGTATTTAGAGGCCTAGTTCTAAAGTGCATGGCGCACCACTTAGTGTTTTATTAATAAAATAATATTATGCTTCATGATTTTCCTTTTCTGATTGCTCTTGCTGTGCATGCTATCTCTTCTTCTGGTTATTTTAGTTTTTGTTCGCCCTCCTCTTATTTATTATGTCTGATGATTCCTGTTGTTTATTTTTAGGTTTCTTTGTTGGTGGGGTGATTACTGTTCTTTTAGCCAAGCTCTGTTGTAGTTACTCTCATTTGTTTATTGTTCAGAGTTAAATGATCGTCTCTCCCCTTTTTATTCCTGTGCTCCTGTCCTTCTCTGGTCATTGTCTTCAATTAACTGTAAGATTTCCTGTTTCTTTGTTGCCTCATTTTGCTTTACTGTGTCTAGATTATGGACTTTATAATAGTTTCATTTTAGTTTTGGTCCTTATTGAAATCTAAATTTGATTTTTAGATTGTGTCCCATTGCAATCATCACTGTCCAATCCAATTATTACCATCACCAACCGCACAAGTGGTCTATCATCAGAAAGAAAAACTAAAGCAGTTGCTCAAATAGACCCAAAGAACCCTTTCATGAATGAATGAACACAGTGGTTGCATCACATGTCGACTTTGTCACTTTGCTTTGGTTTAGTCACACACCTACTCAGGAAAAAAAATATATACCGTATTTTCACGACCATAAGGCACACTGTATTAAAAGGCGCAGTCTCAGTTATGGGTGCTATTTCTGTATTTAAAACATACATAAGGCGCACCATATTATTAGACGCATGCTGAAACATACAGTAAAAAATGACAACGGAAGTAAAACAGTGAGTTTCGACACATTTATTGAACAAAATATTCATTCTTCCACCACAAAACCATCAAAGTTTTCATCTGTTGTATCTGATTTAAACAGCTGCACTATTTCAATGTCCAACATCCCGAATTCCTCTATCTGAATCGGACTCACTGACCGGTTCAGCATCTATTTTGTGAAAGCTCTTCCAATACATGAAGACGGTATCATAGCCCGTGCGTCTACAATCCACCCGCATATGGTGGCGTAACTTGCCCGCCGCTGCCTCATAGTCTTTATGAAGGAGTGTTCGCCTTCATCCAGCGCTCTGTCCGTTTCCATGGCAGCCGAGAACCAAGGTGAACGACGACTTCTCGTGCCCCGTTGTGCGTATCGCCACCGTGCCGGTCCCTTTTTCTCCACTTTGTGGGTCAAAGGGATGTCAAAAGTCAGAGGGATCTCATCCATGTTGGTGATGCGGCTGGGCGTAGTTATCTTGTCACGGCTGTAGGTGCGGAAGATGGCCGCCCTCTCCTGGTTAGGGTTAGGGAAGATGGCCGCCCTCTCCTGGTAATCCACGGGCAGCCGCTGCGCACAGTTGTCCTCGTGCGTATGGAGAGATGCCGCCGCCTCATAAAGCGAAAACACTAAGATTGCTCGATTGCCATTTTCAGCTGCATATTCGATGGCCTGCAGTTTAAAGTAAGCCTCATTCATACGCGTCTCGCTTGACCGGCGCCATTTTAGGGGATCCTTACGCGTAGGTGTGCTGCTAATCCATTGGCAGAGCGTTTACCGTAGTGCACCCGCCAAAGGCGCACAGCAGATTTTGGAACTCAGTCCACACACAAGGCGCACCATATTATAAGGCGCACCGTTTATTTTTGAGAAAACTCAGTGTTTTAGGTGCGCCTTATAGTCGTGATAATACGGTACAGTATATCCAGCATGCGTTTGTGGATCATGGGAGATGCAACAAGTGTTATCAAACACTCACCTTCAGTTTCCTCCAGGCTTAAGGCGTTCTCACTTTCCCTCCCTGTAAAACATGTGACCTTGTTAAAAACCTATTTCGTCTTGTTTGAAGTACATGGAGGCCTGTTGTGTCTCATCCAGATCGCAGACAACAAGGCTGCTTGATCCACTCAAAGCTGCCTTAAACATCTGGATGACACTCAAGTGAAATCCTGTCGCCTGTGGATAAGAAAGGCTCGACAAATATAAGCTGCACAGGATGCCTACTGCACAAACACACACACACACACACACACACGCGCACAAACACACACCAATACACATGACCACATGCATGCACATATCCTTGTATTTCTACCTTTCTATCTTTTATATACATGATACATTCCCCAGCTCCGAACAGTAACCTAAACATCCCATTTAACCTGCTACCCCTGACCATGACCTAAACCCAAATTTAACCCCAAAATTAAAACAATTTTTACCAGACCAGCCACATTGGCCCTATTTTACAATAACGACCTAAATTTGCAATTAGAATGAGTATGTTGATATGTATCAAATACAAGGACACACACACACACACACAGTGTATTTGGTATTTCATTGAAATATATTCATTTTTTTGACAAAGTGTGTACTTAAATATACTTCTTGTCTGATCTCATGCTTGGTAACACATTAAGGAACATGTATGGATAAACAGATTTCAGCATTCAATTGTCCTATCTTATAGCTTGTGGTAATTACCATGTAGTTCTACAGAACTGAAAATATTGTATGACTGTATATATTTTTTTAAAGTTGTGTTTTCCGATTTAATGAATGCACCTTAGTCAAACAAATTCATGAACACAATTTGTCTATAGTTTAGAGTCATCCACACTAATTTCCACCTCCTATTGCTTCCAAATAAGCTGAGTGGAACCATGTAATGCTGCATTTGGATTGGGGCACAGCGTCTGTGCAGTGCAAGGCACAGAGCAATGACAAAGATATTGCACATTTCTGTAACAGTGCCCTGCAATGCATTAGGGAAATAAAAAGAGAACAATCTGACAGCTTTGTTCATTGAGAGGGTGGGTAAAGAGCCTCATGATCACATCCAAGCCGTGTCCATATTTCAAGCCAAGATGAAGGAGCTGTGCCAAAACAGTGAATACCGAGCCTGTTGTTCTCACTGCACAACAGCATTGGTCACGCTTTAGACATCTTATTGAAGTTATTTAACCACACTCTTCAATGTCCTTAAAATCTTTGTTCTGTTACCATGTTCATATACGAACTGATTAGAGACGTGTGAAAAGGAAAAGTTGCTGCTCTGACGTGTTCCACCAATTATAGTAATTAGATCTCTGGTAGATCTGCCCGCCCCAAGTTCTAGCAGTGCCAACATGCCCAGAATGAGGT
Organism: Takifugu flavidus; assembly: GCF_003711565.1. Taxonomy (NCBI): domain Eukaryota; kingdom Metazoa; phylum Chordata; class Actinopteri; order Tetraodontiformes; family Tetraodontidae; genus Takifugu; species Takifugu flavidus. The sequence goes on along the minus strand of NC_079537.1, from coordinate 1,035,208 downwards.
ACTTCAGAGAGATGGTTCAGGGAAATGTGAAGCAGTTCCTTGGGTGTGAGTACAGTAATCACAAATTCTTAATTAATTTAAAAATAAAAAAAATGAAAATCCTTGGTAGAGCTACTATGGGAAACAAGTAATTTTTTTAATCTATAGTGTGAGTGTCTAAGCAGCAAAAGCATTGTTAAATAACAAAGCACGGATTTTTCACATTGCTCTTATGTAAATACCTCTTTAGGGTTGTCCTGCTGGAGGCCCATCAAGATGAATATTGGCCTTAAACACTTACGAGTACTTACCTCTAGGAAAAGAAATGTGTGTGATCTGTTTTCTGTCTAACAAATCCACCTCGTCTTTAGATTAGCCTTGTTTAACCCACTTTGTACCGACTTGCTTCACAAAAAAAGAGAAAAAAGCAGCATCTGGTTTACTTTTCTTTGTGGTTAATTTTTCAAAATTTGTCCACCCACAGTGTTCCTTCTGTGATGATTGCAGTGAAACGGCGGCCCCTGGAACAGCACAGAGATGAGAAAGCGCCTCTAAATATTCTGAGAAATAGATTTTGTAGCATGTGCATCCTCAGATGTGGGTTTGCTCATAGAGTCATGCATGATTTGACAAGCACCTGAGGGGCGAGACTTATCGACTGAGCTGTGGACTCATCAGAAGATTGTTCAGTCGGGCCACTTGCATTAATGGTGAAGTAAATTGAAAAATGCAATCAATGATTGGAGTGAATGCTTGGCGGTAATGATATCAGCGTGAGATAATCCAATAATTGCCAAGCTGATGTATTCTCTATTGGTATTTGGCCGCTCCGCCTGTCACTATAAAGTATGCTCCCCTTTCCTTTCCCCTGGCTAAGAGTGGGAAGCAGAGAGATTGAGAGAAAAGATACAGCTGCTTTGGGAGTGGAGCTAATGAGGGTAAGGATTTCTCATGATAATGCACAGAAACTCTACCATCCCGTTTATTTAACAGTAGGCAGTAGAGACTGGTGGAAATGGCCACAAACCCAGGGGTTTAGAATACACAATTTAGCTGCTCAAAGTTGAAAAGATATCAGACGGGAAATTACTTTCTTAAACCTATTAGACTTTTATGCGGGAAGTGTAGGATTTGGTAATTGCACTCTACGATGTTAACGTCGTCCTGGCCTCATGATGTATGACATCACTTCTGCCTTCAGCTCCCCTCTCACATGATTTTGCCTGGCTTGGCTGACTGAGCATGCACAGATAATTTGATTTGAAGCTAAATGATCATCTATTATCACCTTGGCTGAGGATGATTGCTGACACATTGTTCTTGTTCTAGGGTGGAACAAAATGCCTATGGGCTTACACAAATTAATACATTTACAAGAATTTATTTACATGTTTGTATTGGACCTTTTTCTTTGTGTCTTTCTTTTGACTTATAACATCAGTAAAGATAAAAAGGTTTTTTTTTTAATATATAGACTCTGCTTATGAAACTGATGCAACATCTGTTATCAATAAATAAAGACAACATTTGGAGTATAACTCATAATCAACTTTGATATTTTTGCTGGTACAGCTTCTCAGTAAATGTACTAAAATCCTCGACTTCTAGGAAGTGTGTATTGCCTGGAAAAAAGAAAAGAAGAAAAACGATCCTTTGAAAGATCGCAGATTAGGCATTTTATGTCTAAACAGCAGAAAGGGGAATTTTCACAATGTTAACTACTTTTAGCTTATAACAATAAAGATAATGGTTTAATGGCTATGTGCTTTTCAAGCAAAGCATAGAAGGAAAACTGCAGCCACCACTAAAAGGGCTTTAGTAGGTATTTGACTGTGTATATCCCCACCCAACCCGCCCTCTCCCTCCCTCACATTTTATGAGCTGACTGCAGTGGTTGAGGTAGAGTCTCCCATTGGGGCTGAAAGCACTCTTGCTTATTCAGCATCTTCTTGGTGATTCTTGCTTTCCACCCCCTCTCTGTTTCCATCCTTGCCTTCGAGCGTTCATTCCCAGCAGGTTTCCAAATGGTGCGCAACATAATTCATTAATTGCTTACGTAACACTACTCCTTCCTTGGAATATTTTTTAAATAATTTATTGCATAAATACATAATGAAATAAAATAGGGAAAAACAAATTTGATTTGTATGATCAGTAACAGAATTTCAGGGACATTAGAAACGTTTTTATCTGTAATCATATATTATATAGCTTATAATTAGGTGTATAAAAATGCCCCTATGCATAAGGACATTTTGATTTAAGACTCATGTTGTACTAAGCAGTATAATACACATTTTAATCTATCATGAATTTCACCTATTGATAACATTTGGTTCTGCTATAGCAGATTTTTTTAGATTAAGATTAAGATGTTATGTTAACCTTTTGTGATGTCAACCATTTCTCTAAAAATGTCTAAAAATCATTAAAAACAAAATGCTTTGATCTGTTTGTTGGTTTTGACACTATAGTTGGACACTAGCATACTGGAATATATATATATATACACACACACCGTGTATACACACCCACACCCACACTAATATACACAAAGTTTTGACTGCAATGTGGTGTCACAGCATCTGATTGTAAAAAGTTTTGTCTGTGGCCAAACCATTGAGACATTGCTCATAACCAGATGACAAAACAGGGATTGATGCTATGGATAAAGGACAAACAACAAACAACATTTATCAGTCACCCAGTAGAAAAGAGGCAAGTGCAACAAGGCAAGTCCCTGCAGCACTGGTGCAGCAAGGAGCTCATTTACCATCCAAGGTATTCTCTTCACTGAGAGGAAGGCCTGGTACAATCCATCCATGCTACCTCCTCTTACTGAGGAAATCCAAGTATTCAAATGTAGTTTGAATTTAGTACTGTTTAAACACTTTGACAGACGCATAACTGTGTTGTTTAAATGTTTGTGAGGTGAATTAATGATATCATTAACAATAGTAGAACGACAAAATAGATTATAGCTGGAATCTTTGTGAAAATGATCAATGTCAACAAGGCAAATGTGACCTATGATGTCACCTAACAACAATTTGATATTCAGATAAAATGTTGTCTGACATTTCACTCCCTGTGTAATTAATTTTTACAGTTTAGATTTCTGGTTTTATTAATGAAATGAATTAACTTTTTCATATGGTAAACATTTTTGATATGGATCTGTAGAAACTATAAAAATGCCTTCCATCCACCATGGGTTAACATGTAAGTTTACAATACATTCTTCTGTGCTATCATGGTAGAAATACCTTTTAGTGGTATTGCATCAGTTGAGGATATGAATAAAACGCAGCTGAGCATCATTTTGGTTGGTCGATGGCATTGATACATTATACTGTATTGTGATGTAGTTTTTAAAGGAGCAGTATGTAAGTTTGTGGACAAAGTTGGAACAGCAATCACAATCAAAAACACTATGGAACTATCCTTCCGCCTCCCCTCAGAGTAAAAGTTGCCAGTTAGGTTGCTAGCAAGAGCGTCTACATTTAATGTTAGCAATGACGAGTGATGTTTTCTTTTCTCTTATAATTTATTACCTGGCCAATTCTAGGGCCCACCTGCATAAGTGCTAGTGGGCTATGAAAAAAACACGCATATAAGCACGACTATAGAAAATATTTGAAATGCCGGTACCTTTATCAAATAGAATTATTGAATTTATAGAATTGCAACTGAAAATTATAGAAGTGCAATCTTTATAGTCAGAGAATAGATACTCTAATATTTTTATGAACATTTCTTTTATATATTCTCCGTCTGTGAACAGCTTCGCCCTCTTTATGATCTCCTGAGCTGCCACAAAACTAGCAGCTGTAGTTGACTGGGAGAGCTGATCCGCTTCTTGAAAAGCAGTTTGCTCTCTTCAGCTTGTTGCAGTTCCAAATTTACTCTCTTCCTCTCATCTTCGGTTGGGTATTTTTTTTGAAAATGTCTTTCAAAGTTACGTTTTTTTTGTTCGATGGTGTCTCACCACATATCAACCACACAGGTAAGCCAGCGTTGTTGAATTAAACTCCCTATTTCCTTCCAAGACTGTTCTTTTTTTGGAGTTTTTCATAAACACACAGTATCTGACTTATCTGGAATGAAACTGTGGATCGCTGCGTATTTGGTCATGCAACCACCGCATGGTTGCAGTATGTTATATTTCAAAATGGGGCCACTTTATAATATGCAGGCGTTTTGGCATCATTGCTATTTCTGGAGGGACTGAATCAAGCAAATCAGATCATTTTTTTGACCAAACACACCAGTGCAATTCGAGGCTTAAATTGTCTCCTATTCGACTACATTTGGCTTCCAGATATCCGGATATGGTTTCACGGCACTCATGACACTTCTTGTTGACTCACTTATGGCTCTCTATTGTATAATAAGCACTCTCACACACTGTTTACTCAGTAATGAGCAGCAGGCCTAATTGAGATTTCCTCACAATTTTTAATCATTATTATCACTGCCAGGTGTAGTAGGAGAAAGGCAATAGCAATCCCATAATGCAAACCTGCTGTTACAAGACCGAAGGAATCCGTGCTTTCCTTTTGTCCCCACGGTGAATCTGAAACCTTGCTGCACATTTGTTTTAAATGGGAAACCATAAATAAAGTATACCTCCCAAAAGTATGAGGAATAATCAAGGCTGAGCGCAAATGTCTTGGAGCTTCTTTATAGTGGATTAAAGTAGTTGCAGCGCCTAGTGACATGGGTTCCTGCTGTTACTTCACAATTCTGTGATGGTGAAATAGAGATCTGAAAATCACCCAGAATGCAGCACGGAGAGCGTCTCAACAGTTTATGACCATTGACTTAAGTTCTATTCTATTCACTGCTCGCATTGTAAAATTTTGATATCCTGATGTAGAAAACAGTGAGGATGTGGATTAATGTTGGCATATTTTGAAATAATGTTTTATTTGAGTTCTTGCTGAGCTAAACTGAAGCCAATTTTTTTCAATTTGTAGGTTGTCTCCTTGTCTGTTTGTTAAATGTTGAATGATCAAAGGGTTCTGCGGCCTCTTCCCTGCAGTTTGATTCCATTGATTAAACCAGGGAACATACAGCACATATTAAAAGGGGAGCTCTCTTTGTCTTTCCCTCTGTAGATAGTCCTGGGTTAAGTACTGCCTTAATGTGATGCAGAAACATGTTTCTCCGAAGGGACTTGCACACTAGCATCGATGTGCAATCAGAACAATTTTCCCCCCTGTTTGTTTCCTCCCATTATCTCTCCCTTCATAATCCTCTAAGGGTTATGCGCTGTATTTCAAATCAGTGGAAAAGTGATGGAAATCACCAAAAATCCCTAATAGGCAAAATGAAAGAGATGCGGGGAGTGTAACAGTGAGAGGAGAAGCAAAGATTTTAAAAGAGGACAGAGGTTGGCTGGATGTGAAGATAAAGGAGGTTAGCGGACGTGATCGTGGGCTTAAGTACATCTGAGACAAGAATATGGAGCTGGGATTGGAGAACAAAAGAGCTGATTTAAGCAAATTCTCTCTGTTTTGTAGCCCCAAGTGGCAGAAAGCAATATGTTTGATTTCGGCAAACTTTTGTAGGGTGCAGTAGAATAACTTCTGATTTCAGGGAAAACTTTTAGAAATATGAAATACATCAATGTAGCCTTGGTATGCGGAAAAAAAAAACACGAGTTCAAGGTGTCCCAGTCTTGATACTTTACCCACTCAGTTTCAAACTGGATACCATTCAGTTCATCTTTAGACCAAATCATTTCTCAAGACCTTGAAGAAACAAGAACAGAATGTGTGAATCAGTGGTCTTACGGAATTACTGATGTCCATTCTTACATCACCTGACATCACCTGCTTTAACTCACTTACATCAACCTATGTCACCACAGCAACCAACAGGATTTGTACAAACACAAAGAAAGAAATCGGCCTACTGACTGAATGTGGCCTTTAATGATAATTAATAAAAACATGGATTCATACAATGTGAATTTATTTGTTATACCTGTAATTGGACAGTGGTTGGAACAATCTCCTCAAGCCAGAAGGTTTTTTGGTTTTAATCCGGCCTGGGGTGCAGGTGGTATATTTGGTTTCCCTGACACTGTTCAGTAAGCAGTCAGGCTGGTTTTACACTTTTCATACGAGGCATGTTGGTCATTTGCTCGTGTAAAAAGGAACCAAACCATTGGGAAACACTAAAACCTACACACCTCACACATGATTCACCTGAAATATACAGTATGTCATAACCAATATTTAATTATAAACAAGCCCACAAATCATTATGAAGATGTAATATATGGGTGGACAATTTAATATTGTGGTGCACATCCATAATAAAGTATAGTAAGGATTTAAAGCACTGTGGGTACAGCTAATTGTCTCTTCCCTTATAGATTCCAAGCCACCTAATGAGCTGTGAGCAAGGTCAACTAAGGGTAAGCAGAGTCTGTATTTTTTGTGCATAAAAAACCCTTTACGACGTTCAATTGCACATTCTTTTATATAAGTGCCTCAGCTGTGTGTGTTTGTGTGCAGATTTGCAGCACTGTTAATATGCATTATGTGAGCAGATTCTGTCATGGAAATTTCCCCTAAACATAAATGCAACCTGATCCTGAGAAGAGAAAGGTTGTTTCTTCTTTTTTCTCCTAGAGGATGTTAGCTAACTCCCTTTCTGGGAACGTTTGAGAGTCCGTGTTCAAATTACTAGCCTGACAAGGTTAGGGTGAGCCTGAACATCAGTAAGATAAAACGGCACTGAGGTGGTTTGGTTGTCGTCCTGGCTTTGGTTCTTTCTTTTTAAGTTTGCTTTTTGAAGACATTTGTTGCATGTTTTAAAAGGGCAATCAGTACTTCAAAAGATAACAACCATGCCAGACATAACATACCTTCCTAAGGGTGTCCAGCTGTTTTCAATGATAGTTGAAATATATATTAAAAAATACTTGTATTCAGGTAAATTGGTATTAATTAATTAGTAAGAAATTCAATTCTAATAAGGCTATTTGGAATACAGTGATATAAATATAGTTTTAGCTGTTTTTATGTGCATTTTATACAGTTCTTGTATTGTTTAATGTAAATATTTGTTTATTTTTTTTTAAATATTATATATTGCATGTGTTACAATCAAAATGGTCTCCAAGAGCTTTACAGAAACCCAGAAGCTGGTTGCAATAAGCAACAATAGCAAGGAAAAACTCCTTTTAACAGGGAGGAACCCGAACCAGCTGGGTAAAGGTGGAGGAGAAGGGCAGATTTGAATTTGAAGCATTTGAATCAGGTTTATTGCCATTGTTCATGTAATACACAATATTACACAAGCTAGGAATTTGTCTTGGTGTGACGCTGCGACATTCAACATAAAGAACACAACACTAGAATAAGATAAATAAAATAAAATAAGACATATATACAGTATATACATAAATGGTAAGAAATAGTGCGGGGGGGGGGGGGGGGGGGGCAGAAAAAGGAGAACAGGCACATATAGTAAATATGCAAAAACATTAGTTCCACTGAAGAACTAACCGTCAGCGGTCAGTGGGGCCAACTGTGGAGTTGGAGATGTTATAATGCAGGCATATATAGCATTTTTCCATCTAAAGACAGCCTGAATTTGCTGTGCAATATGTAGTGGTGGCAAGAGATTCAGTACATTCAACCAGCGCTTTCTTACTTCCTGTTCTCGTTCTTCTCTCTTCACACACCGCTGATCAAAATGCATTTGAGTGCAGGAGCATTTTCTGAAATAAATAAATTAAATAATAATCCTCCCTGCTTTATAAAGATATTCTGAAACAGAATAAAATAAGTACATTTCATTTACTGCAGTTTACATTAGACATGTATATCCCATACCGTATGTAATCCCAGGGTCATATCAGAACATAAAATACAGTAGCTACGTTTGTTTGTCAACAGTACAAACTCTTCCATTTGACAATTATGTCCTGGGAGGAATAAAATAGTAACTTTTTAAATCTTATTATTTCCTGTTGTCCTGCCAACAGGTCACTTGAAGACTTGCAGCTGACTTCTAAAAATAAAACCATGTCCATCATGTCCATGTCCATAAAACTATGTCCATCGTTTGGACATAAAGCAGTTTCGTTGATATTTCTAGGGCAAAATGTATGCTAAACTTTACATCTGTGAACCCAGAAATTATACGTGAAAAAAATCATACCTTTGCATCAGCAAAATAACTTAGCGTTAATGTAGCCTACAAAGTACCATCCATACATCATAGTCCCCCCGCAAGACACTTATCTCAAATTCTGGCTAACAGTGCTGGGGGGTGGGGGGGGGCTGAACTTTCACTATGTACAATGAAACCTTGTCCACAAACAGTAACCTGAGTTTCACTTGGGTGCAAGCTTTCTGAGGGCAAAGGTCAGTTGAATGGGTGCTGAGAGGACACTTGACCAGACCTGAAAATAGCTTTTGTATTTTTCAGTTTCTTTCTCCTAGAAGGATGAAACTTCATCCTGTCCATCCTCACACAGTGCCTGAGCGGTGTGTTGAGCCACAGGTCTGTGCAAACTTGAGAAGGGCAAAAGGTCAGGGCCTTGACCTGTTTTGAAAGCACTCCTTCACACCTGTCTCTCCCCAATACTTTTACCCATGTAAGCTGTAAATTCACTGTGATTACACTGGGTGTCCCAGGAAATATCATGTTCAATTTCAACACCAAAGAAGCTTCCTATACTTCCAGCATGATTGTGATGCCTTTGGCTGAGGTGGGAAATTGAAAATTTTAAAAATATACCTCCCAAACCAGGAAAGCCAGGAATCTAAAACTTTAGTATGTCCATTACTCCCATCAATGTAATATGTCTGGAGAGTTTCAGCACCAACGAACCTTTTGAAGGACAAAGGTCAGCCAAAAAGTGGTTGAGGCCGTCATTAAAACTGGAAAATCTTGTTTTTACCCCCCAAAATAATTTCACCAAGTGGGCTGAAATTTGGATATGATTATCAGCAGGAGGTACTGAACCCCTATGGAGAGCAATAGGTCTGCTCATCCTTTAGAGCGTGCAAGATTATAAAAAAGGTTAAACAAAAAAATCCCCCATTTCAACTAGCATGCCTTCTGCACTACATATCTTATCACCATTATATATATCACCATTTCTAACTATATCATAAAGAAGACAATACTCTACTGGGTGAAGTTGGTTCCATCTTGCTGATTAATACAGAAAGCTGTTAAACTTTGCAGGTTTGCTGTAGTCGGACTTGGCAATCCCCAGAAACACATCAAGTTTTTAGCTGTTCCGTCCATTTTTGTCTAAACATTTTTGCCAAAACGGCAGAATCGGTATTTTAACATTAAAGATTTTTCAAAGCCCCCCGTTAATTGATCACTCATCCGATCGGGACCGAATCCACCTTCCCTCAGGACCCCCTACCACATTCTAAAAAAAAAATCAGCTTCCTGTGACCTTTAGAACTGAAAGACATCAAACTGCGTCAGCCAGTTCAGAGGCTGTAATGCTGGATTCACACCAAACACGACAGCACTGCCTGTGGCCGCTCACATCCCAACACGCTGTGGCTGCTCAACAGGCATGACTAAGCAACCCAAGGGGTGGGTCTTTCAGTCTGTGGCGCAGCTGCATTTTCTTTATTTCTTGACCTCCTCTACGTGTCCCTCAAAAGTTTCCTTCTCCTCCTACACTAATGAACTCCCTCTGTATGTAGACATAGCCTGTCACCTAGCATGTATCTACAGTAGCCTACAACTTATCAGATTCTTCTGACACCTTCGACAGGCGTTATGTTACATTTTACTTCCTCCATTATCTTCCTCTTTCAATTCTTCCACCATCAAGAGCAATCAAGAGCAGCTCATGATATACTGTCAATCTGGTCCCACTGCAGCTCAGTTGCATGAGGTTGAGCTTCTCTAAACTCCAATTCATCGCTCGCATCATGCCGCTCAGCACTGGTCGCTCATCTCAAGTTTTGAATGAACATGAATGGCAGCTGGTTGCTGAAATTACTTTTGGTGTGAATCAAGCTTAAAGGCTAAACACCCTCCTGAGCTTCAGGACTGGAATGAAACATTTTTTTCTCTCTACTGTTTTGTCATAAAACACTAACAATTTTACCTCAATTTCTGGCAAACACTGTGAGACGAATTTTGAAAAAGTTGCTGAGAGACCAGAGGTCAGATCTGAAAACAGCACCTTTTGCTTCATAGTTCCAGATGCTTTCTTCTAGAAGAATGAGCTTCAGACTTTTCACACCTTCATCTGATAAACATATCCAAATGTCTGCCCTCTAGGTGAACGGATTTGGGAGTAAAGCAATAAAAGTGAAGATTTTCTGGTTTCAATGGAGGCCTCACAACCACCTTTTGGCTTAATGATGCCCTCAGAAGGGTCTATCGGTGTCAAAACTCTACAGCTATCTCACAGAGATGTAGGTGATAGCATATAATGGACCTCCTGTTTATTCCTATCCACTGTATATTTCACTGGTGGTAATGTTGATGGTTTCAGTACATGTCCCACGAAGAGGGATCCCTCATTTGTGCCTCTCTTTCAGGCTTCTTTTTTTTCCCTAACAGGGTTTCAAGTTTTCCTGACCTGATTCGAGGGTCTGGACAGAGGATGTCATAACTGTGCAGCTTGGAAAGCTCTCCAAGGCAAACTTTATGGGCTCTCAATACAATAAATTAAACTTGAAACATATCATAATCACAACAAAAACAATAAACATCGGAAGCATGTGGTATGATCGCCCATTTTAGGCCTAAAAATGTACTTTTTCAGGCTGCATTTATGCTACAAACAACATAAAACGGCATTAATACATTGATCATCTTAATCCAAATATAATATAAAATGTTATTTACTCACATGTGGAGGGGAGATTCCAAAAGATGGATATATGTAATTCCCAGGGCGCTTAAATCTGTTTTATGGGTTTTATTTTATTGACTAAATCATGAGTTTTAAAGACATATAACTAAATAATGTAATGAATAATACAGTAACATGCAGGCCACTCAGGTTCTTAGAAAACAGCACAACAAACGCAGGCACAGGAACAATTCATTGTAATTACAAATTACAGATCAAATACCAAAATATATCCAAATGACATTGGCTGCATTTTCCATTGGGAATGAAAAGAATGTTGCAATGTTTTTATTATGAGAAGCAAGCACCCACGTGAGCTGCAGGCCGATAGAAAACCCCCTTTTTACAATTTTCAGGCCTTAATTGTGAAACAGAAAAAAAATTGTACTGTGGTCAAACATAGCTGTTCCATGTTTTGATATGAGACTGGGTAGAGTTGTGCAACCTTTTAAATTCCACAGAACAGGCCTGTTAGAGCATTATTATTTATTTGTCTCCACTCGTTTTAACTCCTGTTTATATCCCTCTTCACTCTCTCACCACAGCTCTGCACTGCTAGTCAGAAGTAGCACTTGTACAAGGTAGTTTAGGACTGTAAGGTAGTGTTTTAATCACTGGTCTCAAGTAGATAGTGGCTTGATTGTGTCTCTCACTGTAAGACGCTTGGGACAAAAGTGCCTGCTAAATTACTAAAGTGTAAAATGTAAAGTAATTTTTTTGTCTGCAGCTTCATATAGTGCACGGTGAAGAACCTTATGAATGAATGTTTTGATTTAACTGCGATGCATGAAGCGCTTGATGGATGAACATGTTTTGGTCTCATTACTGGCTTTACACGAGGCTTGAGAATAGCAGTAAACCAGAGGCCTCATTATAAATCTTGTATGGTGCGTCGAGCTAGCTCACATCCACACTTAATGAGTCAACAGATCTTGCCTCTTTGCTGTCTTCTGGTGTCGTGGGAATTGAAGTGAAGCGCTGCATTTTACTGCCAGGTTAAGCTCTTCATTTTATTTTATTTTATTTTTTTAAATGGCGTCTCGTAAACCTATAAAAAACAAATTTCTTATATCGCAGCATCATCTGCAATGCATGTTGGCTTTGATGCCTTGCAGCATAACTCTCATTAAACCGAGGCTACATTTTCAGACTAAAAATAAACGTCGGGCCACAGTGTTATTATTCATGCCTTGGCATCTTATTGAAATCCCCTCTACCCACAGCTACAAGCAGATTTCATTAGTTTTTAATTGTCCATAACCATAAAGAAATGAAAAAAAAATCCTTTAGGATGGGAAAATGAGATAATGGAGAAGATGGGGAAAGAATTTCAGTGGCAATGTTTAAAAGTATGAAGTGCTTTAGAATGTGACAAATTCTGTCACAACCATTTATTCATTATATTCATTATTGAATTATATTTTTCAACGTCGATCATTGTGTGTTTTATCAGAAAATGGATAAGTTGCAGATATCCTGAATAGTGAAGCTAATGTCTAGCAAGTTGGGTGGGGGGCTTGCAGAAACATGTAGCCTTCCATGGCTTTAGACTCTCCCCCTGTTGAGTTTCAGCTCAAACTAATCATCTTTATATCATGCTATAGCCAGCTATTTGCTTCCCCTGCTTTGGCTCTCTTCCTTTATTTACTTCCCTGTTGTTCTTTATGCTTAAATAATTACCAAAACAATGGCAGTAATAGGGTTTATCACGTTCAATTTCATTCGCCGAACCCCTAATTTCCTACAGCCAAAAGAGAGTTAAACATCCCAAAAAAATAAAGGCGGAGAAGAAGCTGTGCTCAACTGCACTTGATTTGATCACAGGAATCTGTGTTTATTTTGTCTGTACTCTAGCCTGGAAATGAACCAGTCAAAGTAACAATGCAGTGTTGCTCTTCTTTATGCTGAGTCTTTGATTGGTGATGAAACGCATGTTTATACAGTATAAATCTGTGTCTTCTCCACATATCTCCATTTCCCTGGCATTGTGCAGCATATAGCCCTCTTCTGCATAGAGTGGTTTTAACCATTGCTCTGTCACATACACACACCTACACACACCCACAAGCAGACACAGAAATGCTCGAAAACTGGTCGCTAAGCAGAATTCCGCACAATGGGCGTAGAGAGGAGACAGGAGTCAATGGAAAATAAAAGAGAATCACATTCCAAGAAGTGTTTGTGGACTTAGTCTTGTGATGAAGGGATCCACAGACTGTTGAATTCGCAGTTTACGACATAAAAAGGAGAGTCATCAGTCGTTACGATCGTCTGTCTGCAGCGTCGTATCTGACCGTGCTCCTAGATTTGGATGCGTGCTCTGCTTTACTAGGCTACAGACTAGACCAGTCCTGATAAAATTTTCTTATGAATGTCTGATTTGGAGCAGCTTTTTACAAATATTACTGTTAAGGTTGTCATTCCTCGGAGCGCATGGTTTCTTTTGGTTGTTTTTGATGATCGCTTGCCTTCGGGTTCTGGGGCTTCGACTCTATTGTGAAAGAATGACATATGAAAGGGGAAAATTATGAAAAAACATGGATCAAAGCATTCTAAAATGTCCAATACTTGAACATGTTTAGCTATGTTTATTGCTCGCTTATGCTGTCTTCGTCTCTCTGTTGCTGTCACATTGGGAGAAACGTGCTGGTCAGGTGAAGTTCTTTACGTTTCAGGAAAACCATTTACCACTTACGTTCCACCGCTTTTGTGGATGCAGAAGTGACTGTAATGTTTCGTGGAACTCGTGGAAAGATTTCTTGGTGACGTGGCAACTCTGTAGAGAAGTCGCAGCGATTGGGAGGATTTGCTTTATTAATCTGGATTTTTTTTTAATGTGAGATCCATAGTGGTTTTGATTTATGTATTTTTGGTTGTATTTATATATTTAAAATAAAAATCTGTATGGTTAGTTCTACAAAAAAGTTAAGAAAAAAGAATTCATACTTTTGTTTTGAAAAAAATGGATTGGTGCAATTATCCATTTATTCCATTAAATGAGAAGGAGGAAGGGTCAAAAGAAAGTTCCTTCTTTTGAAGACATGAAGACGAGTGGAGAAGAAGAAACAAAAGATGTTACTAGAGGAAAAGTTGTAGTGATTTCAATAAAAATGGTCTGATGATTGAAAGTAAATAAAATAAATGCTGCAGCAGAAACTACAGACCAAGAGAGTCTGCAGGAGCCAGCGTGCTTCTAGACCATCAACAGAGCAGGATAACGAGTGATGAAATCCCTGGTCTCTATTTCTGAAAGGGAACAAAGAGAGCATGTGGAGTAAAACTGAGAATTACTTTTGTAAAATAAAGAATTAGTGTTAAAATGTATCTTAATAACAAAAATGAAGTAGCTCTTGCTTAAATAAATAAGGTTTGAAAAAAGCTGAGAGGTAAAGTGTGCGCACAATTCTAAATCATTTGAGGAAAAGTAGAACCAGGCTGTGGAAATTTGAATTCTATAAGCAAAATTGACATTTTCAATGACCACACATAGAAGTGTGACAGATAGGCAGAGTTTTTACCTTACCTCTGCTATATCGCAGCAATATAGCAGAGAAGACCTTGCATGGATTAAGAACAACCACTGCGATCTCCAGCGTGGAGACAATATTGATATCACAGGTTCACACTCAAGCTGTGTGAGGGGGCAGAGACTGCATGTGGTGGGGCATCCCTGCAGAAAGTCACGGTGTTGTGTTTGCAAAATAGCACCAAACATTGTTCTAGCATGCAGAAAAGCTATTATGTAGGATTTAACCCATAAAACCCTAAAATTTGAAGGGGGAAAGCAGGATAAAAAGCATGATTTTACATTGGCTGGATATTAGTCCATAGAAGGTTTAATACCACTTGACTTCTCCCCTTTCATTATACTCCAAATATGGCGGGAATCACAATAATAGAGTCTTCTATTAATTATTTTTTGTCAAAACTTTAAGCAGCAGTTAAAAATATGCAATTGCCCTGTTTTATTATCTTTTATAGAAAAAAAATATATTATTTGTTTTCTACAGTACAAAAAAGCAACCAGTAGAGCTACTTTATTCTGTAGTTGGGAGTGCAGGAGATATTTTTTCCTGTAAAGCATATCCATCACAAAAATACCTGGTAAAGATTTGATGTCAGGAAAATAATTAATGAAGCTCTCTCCTTTAGATGTCTTATAATTTCTGTATGCCTTATGACTCCAGGGCTTTGGCAGCAGGAACATGCTAATTGAGAAATATTAGGCCACCTTTAATGAAAGAAGGCTTGATACTTTCTTTTATTTTTTCTAACTAAGTTCTATCCTCAATGCAGCACTACGCTTCATTTGAGGAGTTCACATTTAATTGAGATTACAGCTCCACCATAAAGTAGATCGCTGCCCCGGAGAGACTGAAGCAAATTTAAAAAAAATAAATAAATAAAAAATCTGCTTGGAAAAAAAAGTTTATTGGAATCTACTTCATGAATGGGGAACCCAACAAATCTATCATATTAAGCTGTGAATTTCCCAAGGGCTCTGCATAAAGTTTTCCTGGAATTGAGAATGCAGCACATTTGGATGCTTTATTAAGATTCAAACACTTGCAGCCCCAAAAGAAGAGATCATTAATCAATATTCAATCTGAAGGCTGTGGCTGTTTGTAATGTAAGCCTGCACTTCATAAAAACGTCAAAAAGATTTAGCTGCAACATACACTAGAGGCACAACTTGCATTTGTTAATAGTGATCGGGAGGTATTATAGAAAGTAACCTTAGAAATAGCACCAAAGCATCAGAAAAAAGGAACGCAATGGGGTCATGTAGTAGCTAAATATACCAAACACTCAGACACACACAGACGCACACAAGATGAAACAAAAGACTGTTTGGAATCATTTTTACAAAATGACATGGTTTTATTTTGTCCACCCTTATCATTCAGATTCCTGCATTTCTGTATGTTACCTTCATTATGATAATATAAATCGATATGTCAACATATGAGAGGGTTTTTGTGTGGGCGGTACAGCAGCACAGAAGAGTCCATTCCAGATTTTGCGGTTGTGCTTAGCGTGCCAGTTGTTTTGAGCACAAATGAAGCTTCCTGTTTTGTAGTAAATTATGCAGGGTTTCCCAAGTGCTGGCTGAACTGGGACTCTATATATTCCTGCAGAATGGCAGAAACATGATGTGGGAGCGAGCTTGGCTGACGGGTATTAATGGCAGGAACTGCAGCAAGGCGGACAAAGTGCTGATACTGTAGGAAGTGGGAGGAAAGACAGATGTGCTAAGAGACAGAGGACGCGCCCAGAGAGAATTTTTTTTTACAGTAAATGCTCCTGATTAATGATTGTTTTTATTATTTATTTTATTAGATATTTATAGCAGCATTAAAGGTTTCATTTTTATACAGGACATCCGCACCATCTGTTTTGGAATCATATTTTCAGCAGTTTTCAAGTTACAAAGATCATCTTTGGTCTGGTTTTCATGAAAATCCAGCTCAAATAAATAGCTTTTAAAATTCAAATGATTTGTTGTATGATGGAATCACCTAATAAAATATAGGAGTTGAAAGAAAAATAACCTTTCAGTATGTTAACTCAACAGTTTTGATGATGACACCTTTTAATGCAAATACAAACATTTAATCGGAATTTGGCTTTCTCTGGAGGCCTGGATGTCTTCTGGAGATGTATATTTAGGCATAAATTCTCACAGGAAACAACACTGAGAATGTAAGAAATTCAGAGTTTGAGTATATTTTATGCTACATAATTAAGTCCAGTGACAGTAGTTGTAGGTCAGAAATTAAGTACTAATAGATCATTTTTATTCAAAGTGCCATCCTCTTAATTCAGTCAGTTCAGTCTTGGAGCAGCAACTTTAAAGCATAATAAAAGATTAAAATTTGACAACAACACAATTGTAGAAAAAGTTGTTTTTATTTAGTATTTTAAGATTCATACATGTGAATCGATTCAATCAAGGCCAACAAATCCAAAACATGACAATGTACCAGTAATGGATGAAGACAGGACAGGAGGGTTTGAAGATATGCAGAGTGGTGTGTGGGCAATTGGTGAGAGACCTTGGAGTAACAAGATGAGTTTAGGCAGGGGGAATGAAGTACACTATGAGAATCCAACTTAGATACTATAACAAGGGAGAAAAATAACCCCTAAATGGAAGAGTAAACATGACTCCCAGTAACAAAGATCAAAACCTGCAAATGAGGACCAACTGGTCATTGCATAAACACACACCGGATGTCCCCAGTAAGATCCACTTCATCACCAATGGTTCTGTCAACATGATACATGGATGGGGAACCTCTTTAAGCATATCAAAATGGATATGTTACAAAGGGACTGGGACTGCATGGCCCCATTTGAGTGGAATGGGGAGGCTTGTAGAAATGTTCCATTTAACCACTGCTTTTGATCAAAATCTGATTCAGTAATATTTCCAAAATCATTGTAGAACATTGTAGTGTTTGAATGCATTTCCGCTACAATATTACATTACTTTTTCGATCAAAATTGTCTGTATTGCACACAGCTGCTACAGGCACGCATTGTTTACTGTTTGATGGTCCACTCCTTTGTCCAGCTTACTCTAGTTTTTTTGCCTGCACAGCTGTCTTGATTATTGACCAAATGGCCTATTTGTCTCACACAAGTGACCATCACTATTTACCAAATCGTATTTCCATGCTTGCTGGGCTCCGGTGGGGCTCATTCACCCACATCAGCCCTGTTATCGGCTCTATCATCAAGCTTGAAGCGTTTCCACGCTGTGCTTCTGTCAATGGAGCCTGTGAAACGACAGGCTTCTCTGCCTAACAGCTCGCACCAGGCAATCTGTACTATCTCTCTCACACACACACACAAAAACACATACACACACTCACCAAGACAATCTGCTATCTATTAGCTGAGAGCTGAGGGTAGTCTATTCCCCATGCCCCGAACAGCGCTCTCCTCCTCAGACATCTCCTCAGATTCAATCAATAGCACCTAGTTCAGCACAGAGAGGGCTGTCCATGTGCACGCTCGCTTGTGTGTGCGTATGAATGTGTGTTCAGCGGAGGGGAGGTGGGCATACGAGCAGAAAGATGGAGTGGAGGCTGAATTAAGATGGTCGAGGAGAGGATGAGGAATGCTGATGCTGCTGTCTTATCAAAGATGATCTCTAACCACTGACTCCATCTGCTCTCTCGCTTTGTGTTTCCGTTCATTGCACTGATACCACTCCTCTCCAGCTCGGAATTGAGCTGAGGTCAAATCACCAGTCTCTCTGTGTTTTGTATTCACAAATGAGGTGCCTAACATACTGGCCTCGAACATAATGATGTTTGTATTGCTGTTTGGAAGAGCCAAAGAGTGTCAGGATTATTACACACTTTATTTTTATTTTTTTACATTGTACTGAGATCATGATTAGATATAAGCTGTGGTTAACAGAAAATGGATGGCTGGATGCATGGATGGAACCCACTTTGGAAAGCCCTGAGCAGTCACTGTTCCTGTGTTTGGTGGAACGGTGTGAACCTGAGAGGACAGAGTCAGAGGGAAGCAGTAGAAGTATCTCCCACAGTGTAAAGCAGATAAAGCATCAATGACAACCGCAGTGACATTGATTAACTTAAGATGCAGTATAGAGAGGCCGTGACGTAAAACAGCATAGTTGTACTAATACACTTATTAATACACAGTACATTAACCCATCATATCAAAGTAGTCGGTGATAGGCAGATGAGATTAGAGGCAAATGGAAACAAGCAAGGTGATTTTTTTTTAAAACAACATGAAGAAACCAATAGTTCTCTCATGGGGTAAATATCTCATGGTACATATGTCTTGATTCTTCACAGTGCATGCATTGCATGAATGGTGACATGTGTCTACAGAGACATGTCTAGATAATATGTACATGAAATGTAACTGGTGGATTCGGTGAAGACAAGCCACTCCTCCTGTGTGATCCTTTCTCTGCTATTGTTTCAACCTCAGTTATCAAGTGCCCACTGGTACTGGAAACGAGAGCTCGTGAAACGTGCATATAAATAACTCACTAATGTGTCCTGTTCTTTATCATGAAATAACAGCAAGAGATGTTGCATTATTTAACAGGAATACATCAAAAGCAGCATGTGAGCGGGATACACTTGAGCTGGCATTTTACCATTTCCACCAGTCCGGGCACCTTAATCTCTGTGTAGCAACAATCAAATTTGCATTGAAAGGAGTCTAGAAATAAAGTGAGGATTGTGCTGCAGTCAGTGTCATTGACTAGTTGTTTTCTTCAGGCAGTTTGCCTCCTGCTGTCGAAGTGCTGACAGCATTTTTGAAGGAGTGGCCTTAATGCCTCAAACCAAAAAGAACTTGAACTACAACAAATTGCTAATTGCCACCACAACATACTGTAGACATCAATAAAGGCTGTGAACATGACCATACTGAACATAGTGTAGTTTCTGAAGGAACATACTGTATATTTGAAATTCACTCATGTGTGTGTGTTTTTTAACAGTAATGAGGCTAGAAGCATTAACATCTCAATGCTTTTTTTAATGTCAGATTTGGGATTGTATCATGATTACATTAAAAATGAATTATATAAATGATTGTTGAACCTGGTTGCTGGGAAACCCACAACCCAACAAACAATCACAGCAAAACTGCAACAAGAAACCAACAACACACATTTGTAAACATTTATGCCTCCACACATACAGTACATACTGTATGTGTACAGTATATACTTTATGTGTAGACAAATATATCTAAATATACACAGGCAGATATTTTTAAGAATAATACAGCAGGACAAATTCAGCAACACTGGAACCAAACACAGCCACAATCAACAAAATCTGCATTCAAGCCACACAGATGACTTTCTATGTCCTTAAGTTTGCCTGTGTGTATGTTGCTGTAAATATAGATATGGTGTCTGTTAATGTGAGTTAGAATATTATGTATCCATGTGCAATAGGGCACTTTTCCACTGCACAGTATCATTTCTACATGGCTCTACTCCACCTGGTTTCGTAGAGCCGTGAAAGCCATGCAACTATGTGTGAAAATCCATCAATTTATCTGGAAATAGTCAAGCCAAATGGCTTTAATTTATCATATCCATCGGCAGGCCACATAAGATGCTTTTGCACAAGGCTGCAGAGTTTCCGCCCTATACATTTCGACTCGACATGGTATGGTGCTGCCACATTGGTTTTCCATTATACCATGGTACCTTGTTAAAGCAGGTGGGGTCTCCACAATAAGGTGGTCCAAAACTGTTGGGATGCCGTTAGCATGTAAATACAACTTTACTTTAATTTTTGTTTGTTTTGTAATGTTGGCTATTTCCTCATGAGGCTTAAGAAAAAAGACAGAAACTGTGGTACATTACAGTTACAAAAACACAATGTGCAAAAACTGTAGCAAGACAGTAGCATCATAAATACACACAACTCAAGACAACTTACACAAAACAGCAACAGGCAAAAACAGCTTTGTTAGCAATATGAACATTAGTTTAGATGACCAAGTTATGCTGACAACCTGAATGGATGTTTTTCATAGCAATGAAGCAATCGCAAAACACAAGTGGTCTTGTATCTACAACTTGTTGTACCAATTAGTGAGGCTGGATGCTGCAACCGCCCCACCAATCCAGGCACGCAGCCACAAGCAACATAGATAGTCAGAATACCCAGGATAGGACAGACCAAAGGGCCAGCAATCCCGTGGATAACCACGATCCTGCCCCCAGGGCAGAAGAGCAAAAGGTCACCGACAGAGCCCCACAGCAAGAGGTGCCAGCAGCAGATGATCAGGGTGTGCACACTCCCAACCCGGCTGAAGGCTAGGCACCCTAGGCACCGACATATCCAGGCAGAGTCTTCACGAGCCCAACAGCGCGTACACCCCCTTGACCTGGGGCCCGCCACCCACCAGAGAAACCAAAGAAGCTGCAGATCACCTTCCCCAGGGATTGAATGATGACCCACCCCATGAGTAACCCTGAGATGTCCGAGATGTAACATGCTGCCTGCACAATGGGAGGGGAGCTAGACAGGAGAGCTCATGCATATATATCTATACTCACACACCCTTTCTCAACACACTCATACATTTGGCAGCATACACACAAAGAGAGGAAGAGAAAAATAAGTAAATAAAATCACAGGGCCACAGCCAATCTGGTCTTGCTACTACAGGGCATAGCACTGAGCCCCAGATTCCCCCATTTAAGTACGGGTGCCCTAGTCCAGATGTTATTTTCCCCCAGCAACAGTAGAGCCGACAGGTACTCTGGGTGTCTCCACTACTGTTCCCCCAGGCTGCTGGCTTCTTTCTTTGTCTGGGATGTGGTAGTTACGGTGGCTGAGAAGTGCAAAACAAAACAACATTCATTCCTAACCCACATAAACACATTTTTTTAAAAATGTGAAAAAAATTTACAAGTTACACAAAAAAAACATTTTAAAAATCTGACAAAAGAGGAGGAATTTTTGGAAATGATGAAATTAATGTACAAGTCGCAAAATACATTTACCAACTTTAAAACGTATTAACAAATAGGACAAATTTTGTTGCGACAAAGTTTGCAACCAGAAGACGAAGAAGAAAGTTTCCGTAAAAGTTTTTGCGAGTTGTGTGAAATGATTAAGTAAATGTTTAGTCCTTTTTAGTGGAGTGAATATTATCAAACCGTTATTATTGTTTTTGTCACAAAACCCTCCATTAAATTCCATCAGTGCAAAAACTGAATTTATTGTATCACGATTTTTGTATTCGTGCTAATAGTACTAAAGATATATATATGAGAAATGAACACAGTTTTGTTTACATGCTAATAGCATTGTGACAATTTTACCACCTCGTTCTGAGACCTCGTCTACATTGAAAATGTACCGTAGGCGGCCGCATCGTACCGTGTCTAAAACAATAATATCATCTTAATATTCACTCCACAAAAAGGACAAAGCATTCACCTTAATTCCATGACACAAGTTTTGTTTACTTGTATTATTTTACATTTTTTATGTCTTTATGAAGGATCTTACAGACTAGGCACATTTACATTAATATACACATCCAATAGAATGGAACAATTCATAAAGTTTGTAGATAAAGAAGAAAAGATACAACTCGCGGAACTTACTTTATACATATCCAAGTCACCGATTTATGTCTGTATGCCTCAATGTGTCATTTTTAAGGTCATTCTGATGACCAGTTCCACCATGTGCAGCGGGTCGCCTCTGCCTCACGTTGGCATTGGACATTTCCCTCGCTGAAGACACGCAGTGTGCTTTTACATTATTTCATAGCTCTGGGTCTCAGCCTTTGCTGCTGACATTTGGGTTCCACAAGCAAACTGAATGACAGTTGCCGCCAGTGTTCAATTGCCTTGCTCTACCATGCGTGGCGGGTAAAAGACCACACAGCGACAAATGGATAGACACGTACATTTTCAATATAGTTACACATATACAGTCACCCTGGAAAAGAAAGAAAAAGCTGTCTGCCCACTGGACGATATACCGTGCCTGTTGTGGATTTCCTGATAATAAATGGACAGTGTCAATTATATCATAAGGATCACAAAATGAAAGTTTATTATTTGTAGATTTTTTTATTGAAACAAATAATGGAGGTAATGTAGTTTAAATTATTGAATTTGATCATTACATTCAGCTTGAAGCATATTGAGCTGTTTACGTTATTCATTTTGGGGCATTAACTGGTTATGATCAGTGAGTGACCAAAATAAATGAATTTCCATTGGCGGTAAACTGGCTTGGCATGCTGGTATCAAGAATAAAAGTCATTTACACCCAGTTTTCCCAAGTAACTCCAGCAACTTCTATTAATAACATATTAGAATACCGTATTTTCACGACCATAAGGAACACTGGCACAGTCTCAGTTATGGGTGCTATTTCTGTATTTAAAACATACATAAGGCGCACCGTATTATTAGGCGCAGGCTGAAACATACAGTAAAAAATGACAACAGAAGTAAAAGAGTGAGTTTCGACACATTTATTGAACAAAATATTCATTCTTCCGCCACAAAACCATCAAAGTTTTCATCTTCTGTATCTGAATTAAACAGCTGCACTATTTCAATGTCCAACATCCCGAATTCCTCTTCTTAATCATCTGAATCAGACTCACCGACCGGTTCAGCGTTGATTTTGTGAAAGCTCTTCCAATACATGAAGACGGTATCATAGCCCATGCGTCTACAATCCACCCGCATATGGTGGCATAACTTGCCCGCCACTGGCTCATAGTCTTTCTGAAGGAGTGTTTGCCTTCCGTCATCCAGCGCTCTGTCCGTTTCCCTGGCAGCCGAGAACCACGGTGAACGACGACTTACCGTGCCCCGTTGTGCGTATCACCACCGTGCCGGCCCCTTTTTCTCCACTTTGTGGGTCAAAGGGATGTTAAAAGTCAGAGGGATCTCATCCATGTTGGTGATATGGCTGGGCGCGGTTATCTTGTCGCGGCAGTAGGTGCGGAAGATGGCCGCCCTCTCCTGGTTAGGGTTAGGGAAGATGGCCACCCTCTCCTGGTTAGGGTTAGGGTTAGGGAAGATGGCCACCCTCTCCTGGTTAGGGTTAGGGTTAGGGAAGATGGCCACCCTCTCCTGGTAATCCACGGGCAGCCGCTGCGCAACAGTTGTCCTCGCGCGTATGGAGAGATGCCACCTCCTCATAAAGCGAAAACACTAAGATTGCTCGATTGCCATTTTCAGTTGATGGCCTGCAGTTTAAAGTAAGCCTCATTCATGCACGTCTCGCTTGACCGGCGTCAATTTAAGGAGATCCTTAAGCTTAGGTGTGCCGCTAATCGATTGGCGCAGCGTTTACCGTAGTGCGTCCACCAAATGCGCACAGCAGATTTTGGAACTCAGTCCACACACAAGGCGCTCCATATTATAAGGCGCACCATCGATTTTTGAGAAAATCTCAGTGTTTTAGGTGCGCCTTATAGTCGTGAAAATACGGTAACTCCTTTGAGTGAATCACCATGGTTATTCAGAAAAGTCCTTTTTGGATGTTTTCAGTTTTGCTGTATACTTTTCCAGGACAGTAATTATATTTCAACACAAATATTGGAAGGAAAACCACAAATGAATTGGCTTTAGCCCTCAAGCTAGAGAGATGAGAGATCTGCAAAAATGTTTGAATACACAAGTGTAGACCTTGATTTACGAAACAGTTTGCTTCAACTACTTTAACTACTTTAGCCTTAGTACTCCTGTAATTATATTAACTTCTGGTGCAAGGTATCAATGACTTAATGTTTTGTTAGTATTGAATGATTTATTGGCATTTACATACCTATATGAATGATAAAAGGCTAAATATGAATAGTTAATTTCTGATTGATTTAAAAATAACATGCTGTCTGCTTTAATGTAACAAAAACTGGATAGCTGGAGTTTAATGATGATTAGATATTCAAACTGAACCAGGATATAGATTTTCTTGTTAGAATAATCTAAAATACATCACCTCAACACAAGCTGACTACAGAGTAAGGGTTAGATTTTTGGTAATGATGGAAATGTACTATTAAATTCTATTTTGCCAATAATTAAATGTGTTAGTTCATCCAACAAGGAGCATTACCAATTATGTTTGTTAGAAGGAAGGATTAATTGAGACAGTATAACTGATAGCTTGGAGGAAATGTTAACACCTCAATATGTAATGTGCGAGTGCATAGGGGTGATGCGTGGACTGCTGTCTCCCATCAGTAACATTGTAATAGGCATTTAGAGCATTAATTCTGCTATAAAAGAGTAAGTATGAAGAATGCTAACATTATGAACATTGGGTTGAGGGTTAGGAGTAAGGATTTTGTTGAAGAGCTGCATATCATCAACATAAAAGCAGAGTTTACAATGCTGCCTTTACATTCAATTGATGTTGGTGTTCAATAGGTACAGTGAATACAGCTGGTGAGAGGGCCATCCTCTCACATTTGGCATTGAAGTATTGTGAGGTTATTCTGTTTGTGGTAACATAAGTCAAAGGTGAAGAGTATACTTTTCTATATTAATGAACAATTTTGTACAACCAGGATCTATTAGAGAAGTGGCAGTTAAGTTAGTAATATTCAGAAGAGTGCCTTTTGTTGAGATGATGCGTCCATGAAAATTAAAATTACATATTTTCTTCGTGAGTGATTGCCTTTGATGAAGCGAGGTTTGATCAGGGTGAATTTTCAGTCTAATTTAATTTCCTGGTCTGTGAGTTTTAGTGACAATTTTCAAATGTACATGAAGGAGAGAGATGGGATGGTAGCTAGTTAGTAGTTCGGTTCTGAAAGGAATTGAATTTGGGCCATGTTCATTTTGGTATTTTATTCAAAACTTTTATGTTTTGTTTCAAAGCAGACACAGCGTGGACAAAACCCTACATTTCTCTGCTTGGTAGAATTTAAAGTGTACTGAATATCATCCTGGCAAACAAATTCAGATTCAGCAAAGATGGTGAAAGATTTATTGAGAAAAATCTACCTGACATAAGAGTGAGCAGATTTTGGAAACCAGCACCTGTCTGAACCATGTCTTCATACAGTATTAGACCACAACCTGTAACACATACACAACTGTTACACTCACAATTTATGGCTATAGTTATTAAATTGCTGAATTTAAATATGCATATTTAAACACAAGGAAACATTTAGCCTATATGTTTGCTCTATCGGCCTCAACCTAAACAGCACTTCTTTATTCACACATCTGTAAATGAATGAATAATTATGAGCCCAAAGACCACAATCCACTGCTTTACGGCTTAGGAACAAACAAATTAAATAATACTGAACTGATAAGTGCACTTATGACAAATTATTCTAACAAGAGCACTAGATTGAGATTAATATAAATTAGCAATATTGCAGATCAGTCATGTGAGGCCCAAAAGGCTGTATCTTAGAGTTTAAAGACTAAACTATTATGCATTAATAATAGCTATTTAGAAGTGAAAATACAGTATATTTTTGTTTCATTCTGGTGGTATTGGTGCTGCAGGGGCAGCAATTTCAACATAGGTGCCCAGTCCATCCTTTTCCCAGCCAAATCGCCCAGCTCCAAAAGAAGAACCCCTAAGCTTTCCAGGTCTAGGAGGGATTTGTGGTTTAGCCAACCTTTCCTTGGTCTGCCTTGGGGTACCCGACCTACTGCAGGACTTTAAAGTGAATATGAAAAGAGTATTTCTCCAAACACGCCATATTTGGTAAAAGACACTAACTGATTAATTCAAATTGTTCAGACAAGTTTTTGCTTTGATCTTTTACTGTGACCCTCAATGGCTCAGGTGACAAATGGTTTGCAGATTTAAGGTAAAATTACCAAAAAGAAAAGATTATAACTTGTACTTCTAATTAAAAATGACAGGTCCATGGACTTGATCCTTCCCTTGCCCTCAGGCCACCCGGTTAAAGAGGCATCTGGGATTTGTCCATTTTGGTATTTCATTTCAGATTTAAGTGAATGAGTTTGAAACCAACATTTCCCATATCTCGATATCCACTTGCACCTCTTTATATGGCCCTTGTCTGGGAAGGATTTTCTTCAGCTGTCAATAGTGGCAGAAATTACCAATGCCTTTTTTGATGTCTGTCCGCTTACAACAGGGTAAAAATACATCCTCGCTGTGGTCTGTATTGGTTGTGCCCTCTGAACTCAGGTGATATGGCAACAATTCAAATACTCAACTACAATCTTGTTCACTTACTAATGCTGTAGTCTTAAAGTAATTTAATCTCATTTGTCGATCACTCGTATTTTGAGCCATAATATTCGCTCAAGCCTCTAACCGGACTGCATAAAATAATTGCTTGCCAAAACCTGCAGAATAAAGTGCATTCACGACCAAATTTAAGACCTTGAACTGCAGAAAAGTCCTAAAATCTTAACCCATTAGACAGAAGGAAGACTCTTAAGGGTCTCTACCCACCTCTCACAAATTAGATAATCAAATACTTCAATGAGTGAAAATAAGTGCCAGTATTTACCCACTGTACACACATACTGTATATGCACACAGTACATGCTGCTCGCCTCATTACATGGTGCTGTATTTATTCTACTGGAAGAGTGCTGTCCCTTTGTTCTGCCATACAAAAAGAGGGCAATCCTTGTTCCTGCTGCAGTGTTGTTTAATTGAAGGAACGGAGTCTTTCCCTCCCCTAATTACAAGCCGTCAGCCTAGTGGAGGAAAACCCTGAGATATGGCCACTTTCTCTCTGCTCAGACAGCCAATTATGGAAGTAAATTGGAATAGCTGGGTTGAAATGTTTGCTGGCTCTGCACAGTGGGGGGAATGTTTTTGTAAACCCCAACTTTGAAGTTTATTTTTACAATTTATTTTGTCTTTCAAAAACCCCGCAGAGGAAAACCCACATACGTCTGTGTATCAGGTTCATTAGCCAAATGAGACAGAGATGATGACAGCTGTTTGGGCTGTAGAAAGTACTGTGACATCATACCGCTGTGACACAGTCTGGGTTGCCAACATTTAATATCAAGCATGACTCTAAAGAACTGAAAAGTATGTCATGATTCCACAAACCACCACTGGAAATTCATTTGTTTCCTCCAACTCTGACAACTTCTCTTGAAGTTGCTTTACTTCAGAGAGGCAGTAATGCATCTTTGTGCTGGACCGGATTTCCCTGTTCTGCTCAGCCATGTTTAAACTCATCAGCTGCAGCGTTTGAAGGCCTGATCATTGGACCGCTATTCGCCAGAATGTTCTGGCACCAGTCGGGTAAGCACAAAGCCCGCTCCCACTTTTGTGCTCTCTGAGCCACTTTGTGTGTGAAAGCTTTTAATGACTGTGTTCCTTTTTGTTCTGTTTCAGACAGTGTGCTCAGTTTGCACAGCCCTGCCAGCCACTAGCAGCCAGCAACCCAGGCTCTCTGTCTGCTACTGGCCAGAGGTCAGGAGATCCAATTACAATCAGTAAGACTGTGAAGGATTACATCGCTCCACTTCACCTGAAGACTTCACAATTTTTCAATAAAAATGTTAAACCTTTTCCTGTTTGGTACTTTACCTTTGAGCCCAAATCAGAGTTGATTCCATGCAACAGTTTATGTCCTCTCTGCTGTAGAAGCCATTAGACCACAACACAGCCTGGAATTGGAACAGGTCACCTAAATGTGAGCCATTCTGCTTTTTATTTTGCATTCAACAAATTCAGCCAGATGGGAGATGGAGGACAGACACTGCAGGACGACAAAGTGCATGCAGCATTTACCAAATAAATGAATCAATCAGTGAGTCCAGTTGGGGATACCCTTTGAATTAAATGGTGCAACTACAGTTTCTTTTTCTTTTTATGCTAATTTTCATTATAGCTGTTGTCACATCTGCCCTAAAATGTGCTTTAATTCAAATTAATCATATTTGGCCAGTTACCTAAAGCCAAAGAGCTCACACCGAGCAAATTAACCAATTTTTGTTCATTCGAAAATTGCGGCCTTTATACTTGATTTGAAATTTTAAATAAACTACTCCCTCACATTATGTCAGGGGGTAGTTTATTTAAAATTTTAACTTAATTAAATGCCAACAGCAGATTTGAAAATTATGTTGTTTGTTGTTGTTTGTTGTCATCCTCATGCAGTGCTTGATTGGTGCACCTACGTGGATTTGAAACATGAAGAAAATCGTGGCCAATGCATTTATCAGTTTCATCCCTGAACACTGGACATCAGTATCATAATTAAAAATGCAGAGCTCCAGGCAGTGCTTCAGTTGGGCTCATTATAGAGAAGATGCAGCTAACACTGCATTTTTGAAAGAGACAAAAAAAAAGATAGGGCTGTTATGAATCCTGAGCATTGAGGGAGCTATTAGCGGACAAATAGGTTGTAATTGATCTGAAATGGCAGATCTGTCTCCAATGTACCTTAAATTACTTAAGTCAAGAAGTTTAAAGCAAAGGATTCAATGGTCATTTGGAATACAGTCTTGAGCTTGTTGTACTGAAGTTAGCCCCATCTATGTGGTTTGAGAATCCACAACATCACTCCAATAACAGACTGCAAAGTGAACAGACCTGGATACAGGTGGCTGTACAGAGAGAGGCCAGAGTGTAGAACAGCATTTGCTACTAACAAATGTGCAGGTATAAAGCGTCACATTAGTTTTATGCAGAAGAATATAACTATATATATATATATATATATATATATATTATATATATATATATATATAATATATATATATATATACTACTATACTACTACTCTACTACTATATATATATATATAGTACAAATAGATTCATTTTGTCATGTTATGGCAAAAATTTTGGGTTTGATTCCTGGCCTGTTCTGTGGATTAATATGCACCATTTAAGTTTTTTTTCTCCTCTCTTGTCTTGTCCATCAATGAGGTGAAAAGAATTGGCATCTGAATGCCTCTTTGTGTCAGTTTGTTTTTTTGCCAGAATAAGCCCAATGAACCCATCCTGTACCATGATGAAAATTAAGAATTTATTTCAATCCATCCATCCATCCCTCCATCCATCTTTATTTATATAGCGTCTGTTACAATCAAAATTGTTTCTAGGTGCTTTACAGGATCCCAGGGCCTGACCCCCAACAAGCAACAGTGGCAGGAAAAACTCCCCTTTAACAGCAAGAAACCTTGTGCAGGACCAGGCTCATGTAGGGGGACCCTCCTGCTGATGGGGGGGGGGGGGGGGGGTAGGTAGAGAGAGAGGAGAAGGGGGAGGACAGGTAGAGGAGAGAATAGGCAGAGATCAGGGAAATACATTAATGGTACAAGCTGCTGGTATAAGAGTAGAGTGGGCCAGCAGGGTCAGCGTAGAGCTATAAAAGCAACGATACCTGTAGATGGAAACAGAGAGGGGGGGGGGCAGAGAAACTACACAAGAAATATCATCACTGATCTACTTGATGAGGAGGAGAGGAGACCATGACCCAGTGGAGTGACAGAGGTGATCATGTTTCTGGACCCCGGCAGCCTCAGCCTATAGCATCATAACTAAGATATTAATTAATAATTGGACGACCCTCTAAGTTTGATAATTATTTCTACGATAATAAATGGAACTACAGAATTAGTGACTATAGGCTTTTCAAAAGAGGGAGGTTTTAAGTCTAATCTTAAAAGTAGAGATGGAGTCAGCCTCCCATACCTGGACAGGGAGCTGGTTCCATAGCAGGGGGGCCTGGTAGCTAAATGCTCGGCCCCCCATTCTACTCCTGGAAACTCTGGGGACCACAAGTAGACCAGCATTCTGAGAGCAGAGCGGTCTTTTGGGCTAGTAAGGTGTCACTAGCTCCTCCAGGTAGGATAGAGCTAGGCCTCTGAGGACCTTGTAGGTCAGAAGAAGAATTTTAAAAATTATTCTAAATTTAATGGGCAGCCAATGAAGAGACACCAGTACAGGAGTAATGTGATCTCTTTTGTCAATACCTGTCAGAACTCTACCTGCAGCATTTTGGATCACCTGGAGGCTTTTTATAGAGTTGTTTGGACACCCTGATAATAAAGAATTACAATAGTCCAGCCTGGAAGTAACAAATGCATGGACTAACCTTTAAGCATCATGCCGCGTCAGTAGCTTCCTGATCTTTGTGATGTTTCTCAGGTGAAAAAAGGCACTTCTAGAGACTATTTTGATGTGTAAGTTAAAGGACAGATTTTGATCAAAAGTTACTCCAAGATTCCTCACAGAGAGACTAGATGCTAAGGAGATACCATGTAGATTGATAATGTGATCTAATCTATCCCTGAGATGTTCAGGACCAAACACCATGACCTCAGTTTTTCCTGAGTTGAGGAGAAGTAAATTTGAAGACATCCAAGACTTTATGTCTTTAAGACAGGTCTGACGTTTCAGTAACTGCTCTGTCTCGACTCTACTGGCAGCTTATTTTAATTAATATAATGTATTTCTACGTTCTACCTATTCTCTCCTTTACCTGTCCTCCCCTTCTCATCCCTCTCTACCCAGCCAGCCATCAGCAGGAGGGTCCCCCTACATGAGCCTGGTCCTGCTCAAGGTTTCTCGCTGTTAAAGGGGAGTTTTTCCTTGCCGTTGTTGCTTGTTGGGGGTCAGGCCCTGGGATTCTGTAAAGCACCTAGAAACAATTTTGATTGTAACAGAGGCTATATAAATAAAGATTGATTGATTGATTGATTGATTGATTGAAATAAATTCTTAATTTTCATCATGGTACAGGATGAGTTAATTGGGCTTATTCTGGCAAAAAAACAAACTTACACAAGGAGGCATTCAGATGCCAATTCTGTTCACCTCATTGCTGGACAAGACAAGAGAGGAGAATAAAAAAACTTAAATGGTTCATATTAATTCCACAAGCAAGGAATTAAACCGCATTTCTCTTGCCATAACATGATAAAATGAGTCTATTTGTACTGTATAGCCCTTAAGTACGCAAAACACTAAAACTCATTTTACAAACAGGAACCAAATATACCCTCACAGACAGATTGACAGGTTTTTAATCAGACATCTACAACTGTAGAATATATATAATATCTTCATATATTAAAAAACAATGCATTGTTATATTCTTCTGCATAAAACGAATGTGACGCTTTATCCTTGCACATTTGTTCGTAGCAAATGCTATTCTACACTCTGGCCTCTCTCCGTACAGCCACCTGTATCCAGGTCTGTTCCATTTGCAGTCTGTTATTGGAGTGATGTTGTGGATTTTCAAACCACATAGATGGGGCTAACTTCAGTACAACAAGCTCAAGACTGTAGTCCAAATGACCACTGAATCCTTTGTTTTAAACTTCTTGACTTAAGTAATTTAAGGTACATTGGAGACAGATCTGCCATTTAATTGATTGATTGATTGATTGATTGTCTCCTCTGGTTTCATGGATAGATATAGCTGAGTGTCATCAGCATAACAACGGAAATGTATCCCATGCTGCTTAATAATGTTTCCTAAGGGAAGCATATAAAAGGTGAAAAGGATTGGTCCAAGTACAGGACCTTGTGGAACTCCATGGCTAACCCTACTGTATGAAGAGGGAACACCATGGACATGAGCAAACTGATAAAAATTACAGCAAGGCAGACAAATAACTACCAGACAAGCCCCCAAAAGAAAATAGAATGCCCAAAACAACTACAAAAAGGATTGACTAGCCTATAAATCAAAAACAAACTTGCCGCACATATAAATCTGCCCCAATGGACCCACAAACATGTGTATTCATACCTTTGTACCCTGATACTTGTGAACATCATTCAACAGTACATGATGGTGATAAGAAATAAATTCAGCCACAGCAACACTGAAAACAAGCAACCACAACAAACAAAATCTGCCTTCTAGCCACCCAGTGAACCTTTCGCAAGTGGGATACTGTAGCTCAAGTTTGTCTCTACAATAATTTATGATTCATGCAGAATTGAAGCTGTAGATAGGGTGTGTGTTGGGAATGTATGTCTGTGTAATGTGTGTATGTTAAGTCTGCTAGTATATAACTGTGATTCGAAACATCAAACCACAACCATTTGATAGCCAAGGTAAACAACTCAATGGACAAATAGATAAGGTATTTATTTTGTTGTGCATGGCAAATGGTAAATTGTGTATTTGTGTACATGTGCATGCAGGCAAGTGAGAAGGAGAATTTAAGCATAAAGTCAAATACAGGTGTGTTTTAGGACACGGCAACTGCATGGCTGCAGGACAAGAGCTGCCTTTTATCCATTCATTGGACTAAAGACACGGTTCCTTTCTCTACTCTTTGATTTTTCTCTGCAACTTCCAGCCTTCACGCGCTCCTCCATTGTGTTACCACACACGGACACATGTGCCATTAGCCAAGCCTATCTTCACACAACCACCTTACACTGCTATTTAATTATTTTCCACAGTAATGAACGTGTCCTTTCTTCTGCTGTTGACTGGAAAATGAAGGATTCACTCCTATTCTTAAAAGCAATAAAATTGAAAGTCTAAATCGGCTATGCCTGCGCAAGTCATGACGACATGTTTTTTGTGGCTGTTCTCTTCACCGTTCGATAATTCGAAGCTTGTACAGATGCAACTCAATTTGAAATGACCCTGGCAGAAATATTCACTGAGTAGTTAATGTTTTAAAGCTTTATTCGTGTTGTGAATTTTCCGCGGCTTTCTCCTCGCCTGTCCCACTATTTTCCACTAATGCAGACAATGTAGCCAGCTGGAATCAGGAACCTGAACTAACTTGATTGCCACTGGCAAACCCAGACACTGAAAATAAATACATCATCACAGAAGACATTCAGTCTTGTATAACAAGCACAGATGCCCAACATAAATAAATGAATGGATGATAGACACTCTGTTGAGTGCATACCTACTATTCCTGGATGTGCCCCCATGTGTGCTCTCCTCAGAGCCAGCTTTGTTTGGACAGTCTCACTGCAGAACCCAAAGCCATAGCATAAGCACGTCGTACAACATACACATGCAAGCATTTACCACCACACACTGTGCGCACGGTGAAATCCAGTGTGACTTCTGTCAAAATTTGTTACAATAAATTTGTAGCCAGCCTTTTATAGATAGAGATGCCTTCGTGTGCAGGTTTCTGGAGATAGCCCATGTTTACTACTTAACAGGAAATGAAAAAGACACGCGTGTATGCAGATTCATATTGCATTTTAGTGGGAGTACAAGCCCAAGCTACTGAGGGGAGGTCTGCCTCATCTCGGCTCACTGACGATTTTTTAGATGCTGTTCCACAGGAATAGTTGGATTGGTTTTACATCTCATATTTTATGGTAAATTTAGCAACTGTGGAAAAAAACATGTTTATAAAAATGATCTAGAGCAAACTTAAGGCTTAAATATATATTGTGTTTTGGGTTTTTTTTGCACTGTCGTCAGCCGAAATAAACATATTAGTGCCTGTAGTGAGACATTATTGTCAGTATTATAAAATAATCCCAAATTAGCAGGAGGGTTCCCCATATGAGCCTAGTCCTACTCCAGATTTCTTCCCGTTAAAGGGGACTGTTTTCTTGCCTCTTTGGCTTATTGGGTCAGGCCCTGGGATTCTGTAGCCCACCTAGAGACAATTTTGATTGTAGGCAAATACAAATGATTTGAGTGGAATTTATAAATATTAAATGAATAATAGTCATCCCATCCCCTGCTGCTGATCAACCTATGGACATTTATTTTATGAATGTAAAGATAAACATTGGACCTGTTTAGAATTGAGTACTACGAGTGTACATTCTTATAGTCACTTGCACACTTCAGAGCCACAGCCACTTTCCTTTTAGTTGTCGTTTCCTTTTGTTGTTTTTCATCAGCTGAGGGAAATACACATCTATGCATGGATGATTTTTTAAGGAATGTTGCAACATTTATGCACCGATCAGTTAAACAGAACACGATACGTTTGTGGGCCTCTTGCTTATTTCTATGCAGATAGCAAGGTCTCTGTATGTGTGGTATTTAGCATGGCTTAAGTTTTGGGGGCACTTGAGATAGAGAGCGAGAGAGAGGGAGTAAAGAGAGAGCGGTAGAGGGCTGTATTGTGGCTGCAGTCAGCATCCTTGATCGCCTCCAGTAACACATGTCAGAGAACTTCAATTCATCAAAAGAATGAGGGAGGAAGAGGGGCAGAGAGAGAGCGGGAGACAGAGAGAGAGATCAGCATTTTTCGCAAGAAACAACACAAGCACATACACACCGCATTACACATACACACCACATTAGAAACACACACACAGACAATTTTCTGCCTCCCTCACGCTCCAGCGCTTGCAGTCACACTGACTGCTGGCTTGTCTCCACACA
This sequence comes from Takifugu flavidus, assembly GCF_003711565.1. Taxonomy (NCBI): domain Eukaryota; kingdom Metazoa; phylum Chordata; class Actinopteri; order Tetraodontiformes; family Tetraodontidae; genus Takifugu; species Takifugu flavidus. The sequence continues at coordinate 1,000,537 of NC_079537.1, read as the reverse complement.
CACACACATACACACACATACACACACACACTGACTCACACACACTGCAGCAGAGCCTCCTCTCTTTCTCTCTCTCTCCTGCTCTCTCTCGCTTATCCCGCCTTCTTGTGAGCAGAAAATACTCGGGTCTCCGTCGTACGGGACTGGCTGCCTGCCTCCTCTGAAGCTCCATCTCTCTTCTAAGTCTCTACCAATCATTCTTTCTCTTTCCTTTCTCTTTTTAATCTCTCTCCTCTGCTCCTCCTGCTACTCTCTCTACCAGAGCGTGCTTTGTGTATTGTCGGGGGTTGAGAGGGGGTTTGAGTGTTTTGTCAGCTTGAGGAGGGAACATGCAGCATCCCGGAGGAACATGTGTGGCGTTACCCAACGTGGACGCCTGTCCTCAACTGTCCTGTGCTGCTCTCACCTTCATGTATTTACAGCAGGTGAGTTTGTATTACTGTGAATACATGAATTTACACCTCGTGCATGTGCTGTTTGTCAGCAGCTGGCCAGGGGAAGTGGAATGGAACTGGAGAACCGCATGCTTCTCTACTCGTAGGGCAGAATGACAGTGTCCGGAAACACATTGTGGCAGTTTGTGGCAGTTTGAGGAGCGCCGGTCCTCCTTGTCCTGCTGAACCGTGCAGGTCGAATGATCTACTCCTGCTGTTTGAAGATATAGCAGGTGGAAGTTAATGGCATCTTTTTGTTGTCTGTTGAAGCCATGGGGGTCAGGACCATCCCGAAGTTTAGCTCAGTTGTTTGTCTGCTGTGAACTGAAACTGAGAGCATCAGCCTTTTCCCCCTGCACAAATCTGGATTGAAAGTGTAACTTCATTCATTTTTTCTTTATGTCTATTTTTTTTCTTTATTTTTTTTCTCATATTTTTGTGCAACACAGTTGTTCGCAGGGTAGAATTCTGGCCGGATGTCTTTTCTGCTGTATATAAATAATTGAGTTTTTCCATATGAAGGTCTATTGTTGCAGAATTTTAAATGTGAAGAATGAAAGAGTCTTTAAAGGCATTGTGAGAATATTTAAAAATAAATAGCTTTAATGTACAGTGTGTCTTTTGTTTTACATTACACCATTCAACATTGTGAGCCCCTTTTAGATAATATGTGACTGCACTCATCGTTATAATTTTCAGATTATCTTTCATTTATGCTTTAAATGCATGTACTTGATCATCATTTCTGTTTATTTGAGTTTTATTGATTCCTTTTGTTTAAAATAAATCATTTTAATATTTTTTGTTACATTCTGTTATTTCTTTCTTTCTTCTTTATCCATGCAAATGTGTCGGTTTTATCATCGTCTATCTGTTATTGTTATGATTATTATTGTTGTCGTTGAACTACGTGCCGCAACACTGTTTACACCCTTCAGGCTGGTCTTGTGTTTCGTCGTGATTACACAACTCTTAGATCAATCAGAGCTGTGATCACTTCCAGTAGATGGCGCTATATTGTTTCTCTCCTTTCCCTGTTAGATGAGGAAACATCCGTGCACACAGTGAGGGGCTTCCACTCTATTAATAATTCAGATATCTAAAGTGATAGTTTGGCTGCAGTGAAACGCAAAACAAGTTGTGCTTTTCAATCTAAACTTCTAAACAGAGTACAAAAAGAGTCAGAATCAGCTCCTTTGTTTTTATCCAGCTATACATTATTTTAAAAGATTTTGTAGTTACTTTATCATTTTTGGCATATGACAGAAACAAGCTTGAAGGTAGATTATGGGGAGTTCCTGACCAGAAGAAAAGCAGCAAAAAAGACAAAGGTTCAGCATTAAATCTCTGAAATTCTGGCATCCCCGGACCCCTAAAGTAGGGAAGGATGGACAAGCAGAGGAGATCAGAGAGTTATGTCGGGCCTTGTGGGCGGTGAAGGAGATTTATGGAATTTGCGGCTGCAGTAATCAAGCCTGGCTTTGTTAAAAGCATGAATGAGAGTTTCTGCAGCATGAAGTGACAGCTCAGGTGTTGCGGAGGACAGTTGGTCTTTAATGCCCAAGGTAATAATATATGTAGAAAGTGAAATGAGAAGCCTATCAGGAAAATCATTTGAGTAACAGTCGAGGTTTTAAAGATTATAATGTGACATTTTATGGCATTTTAGTTATAATTGGCACAGCAGATCTACATGGTCTTGATATTTAACAGGAAACATAAAAATGAACAGACACAAGGTCAGTGTGGTGCCGATATCATTTTAATCTTTATGTCTCCATTGTTGTTTCTTCTTTGGATGTGGATATATTTAGGTACATTTGCTTTGTCATATAGTTAAAGGGTTTAGGGTTTGAGGTTCGGGGTTAGGGTTAAATCAGTTTAGACATCCGTTCTAAAGAATAAGAGACTCTCACTGTCACAATAATATTCATTCTGAGGATAGTGAGTTTGGAATAACACGCATATTCTCCTTCGATGGCATTGTTTTCTGGACTGAATTTTTGTATGCTACCAGGATTGGAGTGATTTCTTTCATGACTGAAATAAATCTTCCCAGACCCCTCTGCAGGTTTTTTCCCCTCACTGTGCCCCACAGTGTGTTGGGCACTCTTGTGCACATTTGCAAACGCAATATAAAACCTCTACCAGGTGACAATGGATCAAAATATGATTACATAAAGATTCTACTCAATACCGATTGTGGTGAAAACCATGGATGGTCCAGAATCTGCTGTTGCTGCCACTATCAGGGCAAATTCAGCGTTTTGGCACAAGAGTGAGGAAGCACTAGAGGTGTGGTCTGGAACAGGGCAACACATGCCATATGTTAAACTGAATTTGAGATTTTTGTAGCAGTGTGTTGTGCAAATGGCTTGTTTTGTGAACTGTAGTGTCCAAGAGTTCTCTCTCGACATTCTTTCCTAACAGACATGAAGGCTTTGTTTCATAATCATCTGCTTTTAAAGAAAAGTGAATTGATTCATTGAAAAATCTTCACCAACAGACAGCAAAAACAGCAGCTATACCATTTTAGATTCTGTGCGCCTAATAGAGGAAAACTTAATATGCGTCAGAGTTATCACATCAGTGACTCAGAGGACTCGGGGGATCCCTGTCCTGGTGCAGTTCTTCTCCTTTGCTGTTAGTTCAATTCACTTCTAATATTTGATGGTGGCGAGTTTGTTGGCAGTTAATTCAACCCATTCTCATCAAAGGCAGAGTTCTAATGACATTATGTCATGCACCAGTCACATCTGATCCAGTCATACAAAATACTCCTCATCATCACTGGCCTCTGGCATAAAAGCTTGCAGCCAAGCACGTCTTATTCTGGTGGACAAAAAATTATCAAATTATAAAATAAAGTCTGACTTTCATTTCTTTAGAAGGTATGTCAGACTGTTCAGGTCTGATGAAGATACACAGAATGGCCATAGAATATATATACTGTATATTTATAAAAAGGTGTGTATCTAGAACAATCTAGAATATATTTTACATCTCTGGATAAGAGCTGAAGGAACTCAACAATTAATGTCTGCTCAACTGAAATTTCTTTGAAGGAAAGATTTTGGAATGGGTGAGCAAATTTGCCATTGTAATCAACAGATTACAATTTATGTGGATTGGGATTCTTCCTTTTCCACCACTGAAGGAAGGAAGACAACCAAAAAGGTTAAACGGACCAACTGCGGGCAAAAAAACCCTTATGCCTGAAGGGTCAGTGCTCACTTCCTTAACAATTCCTCAATTCCTCTCATTAGGCTATACCTTGATACAATAATAAATAGAAATGTCATATCAGCCAAATATGTTTTTCCTTTTGCATTCTCATATGTATAGCAGGGGTAAATGCAGCGTGCACTCCTGGTCCCTTGAAGTATGTGTAATGGATGAGAAATCATGGAAACGGCAGGAGGCCTCTCTTGTGACTAATTCCAAATACAGTGTATAAAAGCATCCTATTGTTACATGTTACTGTTAACCAAATATCAGCCCTGGCTCAGGCTTGAGCTACTCTGCTTCTTTTCATCAGTGTTTCATTACTGGCGCTGCCGCCTGACCCTGAGCAGCGATTGTTCAGATGTTAATTGTCAATGATTGCACTGGTGCAGGTAATAGATTATGTCAAACCTTGACTCATTTAGCTTGCTGTAGTGCACAGACATTGGCTCTGGGGCATCAGTACCTGGTGAAAAAAAAAAAGAGAGGGCCAACACACAAGACCAGCCCACAAAACAAGGCTTCTGCATGGGGGAAGGGAAATTTATGTTATAATACTTGGTTCCTGGGCTGGCTCCTATATTTACCAACCTGCCGTCTGTGGGTGTCTATTTAGTCATGCCATTGGTTAGTTTAGTTCCCCCCACTACTGTTCACACATTTTCCATTACAGCACAAAATGTTGGCTTTCCTTTCAAAACATATGAAGCAAATGATAACTTTCTTCTGCATTTGTTGTCCAGTGTCCAGTCCACTAAGCATGGTGGGCTCCAAGGATAAAATATATCCACTTTGTTGATGTGCTCATACTATCTCTAAAGCCATTGTGCTACAACTGCCCCACGAGCAAAAGCAGTGCCTAGCTGCTCACCTCAGTTTGCAGATGTAATAAATTTCCATCTCCACCATCTTTACACGTTGATGCAACATTGTAGGACAAGAAAATAGGAGGTGTTGGACCGAGCAAGAATGTGTTTGTTTCCAAGGAGATTTGTATTACTTATTTAGAGGCACTTTTGTAGTTGTTAGGCTTATCATTGTGGACTTAACATGATTTTTAGGGCATGAGTCATGATGAAACAAATCATCTTAAAACAGGGTAGATGACACAATCCCTACACTGTCTGCTGGGTTAAAGTGTTCAAAGGATGTTTCTTAACAAGCTTTCCATTAATATGGGGACCTACAGAAGAATTAAAATGCCATCTCACTCTTTGGTTGGTGCTCCACAAAAGAAATTGTAAAAAAAAAAAAAAAAAGTCTAGAAATATAAACACTGAAATGAAATCCAAATGAAAAGTGATGTTAGGGAAATGATGTAAGATACCAGACTGTCCATTCGTACAAATGAAGCTACTGCAGTGGGTAAAGTGGAGCTTTAAATTCTGTCAAGACAAATTTGAATTAAACACAGAGTTCAGGAGGATCATTGGGAAATGAATAACATCAAGTATGACAAGCTTTTAGCTTTTATTTTAATCTGCAATTCCTTTTTTTAATCAGCTACCCATGCATTTTCTGTTCACTACATCTTTTTTTCCTTCTATGGGTCAGGGGGTGTGCCAAAGCCTAAAAGCATTACATTGATTAAGTCTTTTAGTGTTGTTATAAACACTATTTTATCTTTTTGCCATGTGTGTGACCTGCCATTAGACTCTGTCTCTGCACATATATGAGATTTTGGTCTTGTGTTGTTGGCTTTTTCTGACCCGGTTGTGGAGCACACCAGCTACATGTGGAACGCAGCTACGGAAAGCCAATGTAAGGCTTGCGGGAAGCAAAAGAAATGAAAATGTGACCGAGCGGAAGCCTGAAGCAGAGGAATAATTTAACGGCACTCTGGGATGAAAGAGCTAAATGACGAGCCGAGAAAATGGCTTCTGCAATCTGACAATTTGTCATTAAGCAACTTTCCTCCATTAGTCTCATTCCTTTATCCACCTCTTTCATCTCTGGCTACACGCTGTGAGAGCATGTGTGTGTCTCTGTGTGTGTTTATCTGTGTGTTGATGTGTGAGAGAGATAGACAGAGAGGGGGGGGAGAGAGAGAGGAAGGGAGTTTTGTTTTCCGATTGCACTGAGTATTCCAGATTCTGCTAATGTGTTGGCATGTTATGCCAGAGCAGTACACAGCATGTGTGTGTGTGCGTGTGTGTGTTTGTGTGTGCATGCGTGTTATGAGTGTGTCTGCATAGAGAATCTAGGTCTTTGAAGCTATATATAGTGGAGCCATGTAAGACATTTTGAATACATCTAAAGGCTTTTGGGGATTCCTCTTGTGTGTGTGTGTGTGTGTGTGTGTGTGTGTAGGCGTGCATGTATGTGTGCGTGCCCGTGTGCATCTGTGCCTTCAGACGGTAGCACATCATCATATTTTATCCCACCATTAATTTGAACACATTGTTGTGCTATTTCTGAAAAGTCCGCAGACGCATGAAAGAGACGGAACATTATGCACAACCAATCGACAGGCAACCATTAATAAAACGCACAGCGGTGTGTTTCCACGCCTGTGTCGGTGTGCAGCTGTAGATTCTTCTCGCTGAGAAGAATCGTGACTTGTCTGGAATATCAGTGATGGCGTCATAACTGCTGACCCGCTACTGACTGGAGCTTTTCATTTCTCTGTAAAATGTTCCCAAAATGGTTGCTGGGGAGACATTTAGCATCCAAATAATCTTTCCAATAAATATAAATGTGATTGTGCCAACTGGTATATGAGCGTCAGCTGACTGCTTAAACTGAAATAAGAAGATGTGATATTTCTCCTGGGATTTTTCCTTAATGCCATAAATTAGGAGCTTTGATATGGCTTTAGATGATGACAGCAGGGGTTTAGCTCATCATGTGGAATTTCAATTTTTAACAAAGAGCACTGTTTTAGTCCTCTTTCAGTCATCCTGCATGTTTCGCAGTATTCATTTGTGGAGACAGCATTGACAGAGGTTTCCACTATCTTTCATTGCGCTGCACTTTTTTATGCCATGTATGAACACTTAATACCTTCGACTAGGATGTCTTTTTCTTTCCAGTCATGTTTGTGCGTTTGGTGAATTCATTTCAATGTTGCACATGTCCTGCCATGTTAACAAACTTTTAATTGGGAACTAAAAATAAAGCATACGGGTTGTATCTAGACAGATTTCTTCTTCAATTAATGATATGTACTCTTTGTTTGCCACCTGCTGTTTAAAATCTCTTGGGCCACCATCTTAGACGATGCTTTTCTTCTCCATCTTTTCTCTGTGGCCCTTCAGAATCTTACCGCAGCACTCTGGTTTGTCATCAACTTTGCTGAGAGTGCAGTGAGTCGGTGAACACGTCACATTCCTGCAGCATCACACGCTCTTGAAAGTCATTTTTAATGTGGGATTACCACAAGGCTACCAGTTTCACCACATCGCTGTTGATTTTAAGTTACTTTAGTCAGTTTGTGCACATTGTTGTAAGCGCCCCAGAAACTGATCCTGACTGAAGATTTTGTTGGATTGGCTTTCATATTTCTCCAGTGATACCAAAATCATAACATTTATTGGAAAATAAAGAAATTAAATACTATTTTAAAACTGTAAAGCCTCATAAAAGTGTGTACAAAAGTACTTTTTGAATAACCGGCACAGTCATCTCTCTGCTGCTGAAATCTTAGTCTAAGTAACTGAAAAAGGTTCTACCAAATAAGTGTATACATCGGTAAGGTCAGTGCGTCCTGATCTCTGATTTGTAGAAGGAAGTCTTCACGGTGACGAACATTTAGATACAGTGGTTAACATAGGCGCATTATAGGAAGGTCCTGGCTTTAATTTGGTGTTTCTATGTAAAGTGTGTATGGAGGATTTTCCCATACATTTGTGGCATTCTAGTTTCCCCCCGCAGCTGTAAAATAAACCATGTTGGACCTATTGAAGGCTGTGAGACCTGCCACTGGTGCGTGCGAATGATGTGTGTGCTCTGACGTGAACTGGGGGACCTGTCCACAGAATGCTCCTGCATCTCCAGTAACTTTAATTAGTAAGAAGTAGTAAGAGCAGGGAAACGGATGACCTGATGGTTGCACTGGTAACACAGACTCACTTGACTTCCCTATTAAATCTGCAGTGGATTCAGACCTTATAAGTAGGAGTCGTAGTCAGCTCATTTGCCACTGTGTGTATCTCATAGCTTGTATTCTATTCCTGAATAATGCGGCATATATAGAGCATTTGTACGTCCTCGTCCTGTCTCTCATTTGTCTCCTTTCACTGCTCCCATAGCGTCTTTGTGCTTGTAGTACGCTGGTGTTGTATTGCACTGAAACTGAAGGGCCCCCCCCCCACCTCATTTATTCAGTACGGCATGCTTTTCAGCCAGCCTTCTTATTGAAGATGGGCAGTGTATGGGTTTCACTGTGTGTTGTTGTTGTTGAAAGGGAAAGTGCAGGTTGAGAGGCAGTTCTTGTTCAAAGAGGTCAATTTCAAGTACTGTTGTCAGACAAAAAAAGAGGCAAAGCTGGAGCCTGTGAGACAGTTGTCTGCAAGAGTTTGCAGTTTTCCAATAGTGAGAAACTTCTGCATTCATTATATTCTTCTCAATTGCAAGAATGGGTCAAACATTATCACTTTCACACAGGCCTTCCTGATATCTGTTCCACCCATAGCGTCTTAATGATTAAGCATATAAAGGTCAATCAATCAATCATTCAATCTTTATTTATATAGCGTCTTTTACAATCAAAAATGTTTCAAGGCGCTTTCCAGAATCCCAGAGCCTGACCCCAGACAAGCAACAGTGGCAAGGAAAAACTCCCCTTTAACAGGAAGAAATCTTGAGCAGGACCAGGCTCATGTAGGGGGACCCTCCTGCTGATGGCCGGCTGGGTAAAGAGAGAGAAAGAGAGAGGAGAGGAGAGGAGAGGAGAGGGAGAGAGGAGAGGAGAGGAGAGGAGAGGAGAGGAGAGGAGAGGAGAGGAGAGGAGAGAAACACATACAAAAATATACTATTTATACAGTGGGTCAGTGGGGGCCGGAGGTCGTCATGCAGCTCTTCCTACATTTTTTCTCCCCCTTGCTCCTCGCAGTTGTGCTGGAGCTCAGATGACGGAGGGCAAGCTGCGAGTGGATCCGCATGCAGGTCATGATGGAACGCTGCGTCATAACACTTAATGGCCAATTGCCTCTGGCTTGAATCAATGAGGGAACATTTACCGTAGCTGTCCATAGAGATTTTGAAACATTACGTTACCCTGAGAGGTTCTGTAGCACACTACACAGGTGTCAGGTGAACTGGGCACACTAATGGCAGCCTGGGCCAACAGAAGATGTCCTGACCTCAGTCATTACATCGTAAAATTAGAAATCATGGGGCAGCTTGCTTGACACATGCAAAATCACAATAAACAAAGAAAAGCCTTTTTAAAAATTTCATTTTCAAAAATAACATACAAGTGGTTGGTGGAGGTGAAACAATACGGAGGTCGTTAAGTCGCCTTTTCCATTGGTTACCTGGCTCTCAACATTGACATTTAGAACAACTCTGGCGTTTGTGCACATATTTTGCACATGACTCCGTTTTTGCAGGACAATCAGAAATGGAATTTAGCCATTTTAGTCAGTATTTAAAAATCGATTAATTCCTCCAAATGAAATTGTACAGCAGCTGTGTGTTTGACCTGTTCTGAGGTGGTGTGTCATTTACTGAACATGGTACAACCCCCATTATCTCTCTCTCTCTCTTTCTCCCTCTCTCGTGCACACACACACACACACACACACAGGCCATGGTTGTTTTCATGTAACGACACACCAGCACTGCACGGATGAATGGAGTAGAAGATGGGAGTGAGCGGGGGACGGGAGAAGGCAATGAAAGGAAAGGATGAAGAAAGTGGATTAGAGAAGAGACAGAATAGAGAACTAGGCCAAAGGCAAGCAACTTCAGTGTTCTGTGTTCTGAGAGACGTTCCCATGTATTCCTGTCCTATATGCTGCAGACCCTCACAGGGACACAGGGTGATAGTGATACTGCTAATGACACCATGTACTGGGAAAATGATGGACTTATTTTCCACATTTTATTATTCCGCATATGGCGCTGCCAGTGCATTCATAGATATTTAACTTGCCCTCATGATCATTTCATTAAATCTGACACGTGTCAAAGGATTTGTGTTGACACATCAGCTAATTACCATGTTAATGGTGTCAGTTTGGATTTCACATCGCGTTGCAAGTATTTATTCGCTTGTAGGTGTCAAGGTTGGCATCCTGGGATTGAACTCGCTGACAAAACAGGTGCTTTCACTGATGTGCAACCTCTGCACTTGGGTGAACAATCAAACATCTGAAATTTCACCAGACCAGCACACTGTACGAGGTCTCACCAGTGCCTGTTCGGTCAGCGGACTACCGGGAAGTGATTTAATAGAACAGACAGGAATGGAACACGAACAAGCCCAAGTATAGTACACATGCATAACATGTATGGTTAAATTAAATAAACAATGGGATATACAATAAATTGAAAGTGAAATGTTACGCTACATGTCGCCTTGCCTTTAGTGAAGAGCACAGGCTCGATTGGTATTATACGGGTCATCCAGGCTTAAAAGGTTGCAGTGTTGAGTCATGAGACTGAAGAATGTCTTCAGATATTTGACTTATCTCTTGTATGTAAGCTCTGGCAAACTGAAACCATTTGTCAACAAACTACCTTTATTCTGAATAAAAGTGCTTTATTAGTGTCAAAATAGTCCATTAATAAATAAATGCTGTGATAAATGCTAGAAAAATATCTCCAATCCTTACAATTCTTAAAACTGCTTGTTTGTAATGAAATAAAAGTGGTTTTATATTCCGTCGTGATTTCCAATCAGGTTTTATAGAATTCTCAGACCACACTGACGGTTCTCTGCGCTTCTTCCGACTTCCCCAACTATTTTTTTTTATTATTATTTTTTTTTTGCTCGGCACTTGTTTAAACAAACTGGGAGGGATCTACCTGCACACTTGCAGGTTGGCCAAGGACAAACATGAGCCTGTCACTCATGTCCAGAGATGTTGGAATTTAAATAACTTAATTGGTTGAGCTGCATCATCTTTGCATTAATTCCATTTAGTGCACATGCCAACGCGACCCCACCAAATTCAGTGCTGTCATCTTCAAGGATCACCGAGATGCAGCTGACCTTCTTGTAAGTCATGTGCCCATCTGGGTTTTTTGATGCTGAAGGCCAGGTTCTTGGTTATGACTTAGCTGTTGTGTCAGAACGTCTAAATGTCCAACTTTCACAGTGTGGAACATATAACAATTCTTTTTAAGCCTCTCTTTATGATTTTTTTTTTTATGAAAAGGAAGGACATGGTGAAGTGATACTTCAAAGTAATAATATGCATCTGAATGTTACTTAATCCTTTAACCTCAAAGAATTCATTATGTATAAATGGTCGACTGCAAAAATAGAAACCAAATGACAAATGTTCACATAAAATTAATATGGAGCCTGTGTAAACACATTGGACATAAAGGCTTAAAATATGAAAGTGGATATTTTAATGTCACCTTAAGCAGGATATAGGCTGTTTTTGCTGTGCTGAGCTGCAAATAAATGTATGTACTTTAATCCGAAATTTCTCCTTTTCTGATTGATCACTTCTGATCAGATTTCATTGATACATCAGTAGTGACATTGAAGGATACAGATTGTAGGATATAGTCCAAACACAACTTTCAAAATGGATTGAATAGTTCAAGACCCAAAGGGCACAAAAACAACCCTCCCCCCCAGAAAAAGGACTAAGTGAACATAAATCAAGGGAAAAAGATTGATGGCAAATTTGCATATTATATTGTCAGCCTGGAGAGAAGCAATTCATCTGAAGTAATTTTCATTTATCCAATTTCTGTTTGTGTTCCAGAGTTTTTTAGGGTGAAGGCCTGAAATGAAGCTACCTGCATTTATTAAATATGATGCGTGCACATCCCCCATCACCCTCTGGGGTCTGTAAATATGTGGGAATATGTGGGTCAGAGTTAAAAGGCATTTTCTCTTTCTTTCTCTCTCTTTCATGCACACAGAATGACACATGCAAACACAGGGGTTTTCCTCTGTGTGACAAACGATACTGTGTGTGATGTTTTTGTTGTTCTTGTTTTTTAAAGACCCTGTGCTATGCTAAAAATAATAAGTTAAAGCAAAAGGGAGTTGGAACCATGTAGTCAGCCTAAAAACCTCATTTGCAGTGTGATTTTTTTTATGTTTCTGTTGATATAAACGTTGGAATTATTGACCTTTAAAGCTGTTGGTAGGCTGGATATGTTTTTGAACGGAGGGGAGATGGTTCCCCTGTAACAGCGCACACACGACACAATATCAGCGGCCAGCTCCTTACATCTCCTCCATCTCACAAACAGAAACACACATTCAGATATAATTATGTTTTACACCTTCATTCTCCTCACACACACACACACGCGCGCATTTAGATCTTATTATCTTTTACTCACCTCACCTTCTCCTTCTAACCCACACTTGCAGCTCATCTCTCTCTGACCTTATTATATTCATTTTTGCTGCAGCAAAAAGGGAGGTGAGGGGTTTCGACAACAACAGCAGGTGGTGTTCTCTCTGTTCAAAGAACAAAAGATCAGATCGCTCATTCTGGGGTTTGTTGCTTTAACCTCCTAAAGAGTTGTCTGGGAGCCAAACTGCAGCTCAGAGAAGAAAGCTTTCCACAAGAGCTGAGAAAACTTTCCAGGAAGAATATAAGTATATGGTGAAAATGCATTAACTTGATTTGTTGTGGGTGAAACACTCTAAAGATGCTTTCCAGAATGCATTTTTGAATATTCTCTTCTGTGAAGTCAAAATATAATCCAGGGCACCTTCAGCGGAATACTTATGCAGGCGGGAGGCTATGAAAAATCCACGACACAGGCCGAGTGATCAATGACAGGCCATTGCACTGTTGCTTGGCGTCTTGTTTTGTTTTTGTGCTGAATCAGAGCTCCTGTGCGCTGACCTTACGCGCAGTTCTTTCCATTGGTTGCACCGTTCATTACTGCTGACGCTGTTTTCGTTGTCTCCACTATTAATGACCACAACAGTTTGATAACTGTTTACTAAAGCTTGTGCGGCTCATTGTTCACCCTAATGGATATTCTCGCTCCATCAAGCTGAATGGTGCATACCTGCACTTTTGTTACATTTCAGTATCGTTTCACTTGTGCACAGAGCGGAACGATGAATTAAGTGCAACGGTTATTTGGCAAAAAAATGAATTATAATTGGACACTACAAACAGAGTTGAGCACAATCCCCAAAAAGTAAGAAAACTGGAAAGGTATCAAGTAATTTACTTGCATTTCTGGCCATGTATTAATTTTTTCTTAAAGTTGAGGAAGAATGTCAAAGTTTGTCCTTCTCCTTTCTTTAAAAATGCTTTTCATAACTTCAGGTACAGTTAGAGCCATTTTAATCTTTACTGAGAATAATACAGTTGCCTCAATGGTAACCCCAAAACCTTAAGTGAGTTTGCTGATCCAAAAAATAAAATAAAAACAAATTCATAATGAGTATTAAAAAAAATAGAGATTCATGGCCCTTTACCCTGGTTTATCAGACATCTGAGCTTATTACAGTATTACAGTACTGTATTTTCACGACCATAAGGCGCACTGTATTAAAAGGCGCAGTCTCAGTTATGGTAGTCTTTTTACTCCATCCATGAAATCCATAGAATAGTTCAACAGTGTTACTGCTTAATCTTAAAACATAAGAGACAAATGAATAAAAGTTCCTACTAATTTAATGTAAGGTAAATTGAAATATTTGGAGATTTTTTTCATGATCAATAAAACTAAATAAATTCACGTGATTAAACTCGTGCACTGGCCATTTGTTAGCCTAACTGAGATAGTCCTGGCTTATCAAATGTCAACAGCAGCAATATTCTGTTTCATTACTGGGGTGGACCAGTACTTGCTTATCACTTCTGGGTCAACGATGCAGCAGAATGAAGCAGGAAAACGATCAATGATACACTGAAAAAGGAGAGAAAACAATCTCCATTGCCTGCTTCTGCCTTGCACGCGGGATCACTCAGTTTAAGTAAAGTGCACAATAACACCAGCATTATGCATAAACCTATCACCCCCACCTACAAATGAGGGCTGAAAATGCACTGAAGAAAGGAGTTGCAAAGCAAGAGCAGAGCAGAGGAGTGGGGAAGAGATGAAGAAAAGAGGGTGGGGGAGTGGTAGACTCCACAACCTCATTATGTCTGCTGGCATTTTAACTCCTTTTGATGATTTAGTAAGAAGAGAGGATGGTGGAGGAGGAGGAGATGCGCACTCTCCTCCATCCATGACACCATTTCAATCCTTGCCCTGCTCTCCCCATGATGGAGAGAAAAGAAAGAAAAGCCAGTGTCTTTAATTTAGAGGGATCCCGAATGCGTGAAATCCTTTATGCTATCTGGGTCACAGTGTGCCTTACAGGCTGAAGACGCACACACACACACACACTGCCTGCTGGTGTGTTAACGCATTTTGAGAGCGCCTCTCTGTTTTGTGTAGGTAGCAGTATTGTGCTCAAACACGACTCTACAATGAGAGCCAACCCCCGCTACATTTGGGCACTGGACCGGAGTCTGAGGGTCAGCCCCTCACTAACGCAACGCTCCCTCCAGTCACTTTAAGGTTACATCATTTCTACACCAAATGACAACATTGCACTTGCTACCTGGCAAAAGGATGAGCACAGAAGTAAAGGAACTCTTTCACCCACACTCTTTGGGATTCCAGGACTGAGTGCACTGCGTGGCGGCAGCGCCAGCCAGCAGTCCGACGGTTTGGCTTTGCGCGGGATTTGCGAAGCCTGGCCTTGGGGATTTGTTCCTGTGAAATCCTCACACACTCACCGTTAGAATTTCTACAAATTGCCATTAATGTTGACACGATTAGGTTTTCCCTCTTTCAGTGATACCAGAGAAAGCAGATTTGATAATCAGAGTGCAACAATTATAGTTCATTGAACAGCCACTATGAAAACTTTCATTATAAAGAACGCCATTAAAACAGCAAATTTTCTTTTGATTGCAGTGAGCCAGTACTTACTCACAAAATGGCCTTGAATGCTAACACAAAAAAGGAAAAGAGAGGCAACCAGAGGGAAAGAAAGACTTCTCAGCTCTCCACTAATGGAAAGAAAATTAAATTAACCAGGCTCACTTCTTTTAACTCCATCATTCCTCCCCCTCTTCCTCTCTCTCTCTCACACACACACACATGGTACAGCATGTATTTGTCTGCAATCTCTTTGCCCAGATTCTTCCTTTTTTTCAATTGTGGTCAATCTACTCTACTTTTTGATGTGCTGTCTCACTACCAAGTGAGTCAACCAAAGATGCTTTGTGGTGACAGCGGAAATGAAATAATGAGAGAAGTGCACCGGCACCTGCAGCAGGATTGCTCAATTTCATTTACAGGATGCTCATCTTCATCTCTGAAAGATGTAAGATGGCATCTCCATCGTGTAAACTGAAAATGAGTATGGTCCCTCACCTTCTGCTTAACTCTTACTCATGAAGCTTGAGCACTTTTTCTGTGGAATAATGTGTTGAATTCATTTGATGATGTGCTCCCAAGCTTATGAATGCATTGGCATCTTTATTACAGTGTGCTCTGACGCCATCAACTATTACACAGGGGATGCTAACATTGTTAGCTGCTGTCTAACAAATGGGTCATGAGATATGTTTGAAACATGATATGATTATCATTTGAAATGTCATTAACTGTCTTCTCAGTTGTTAATTATTAAGGAAGTTTTCATTTAGAATCTGTGCGACGTGCAAAGAGAAACTCAGCAGTATGAAGTCATTATGGTACTAGAACCTCTCACCCTGTAGATGCGGGGTCAGTGGACAAGGGTGTCTTGAGATGAGGAAACATCTTGTATTTGTACCACATTGACAAGTGATGCACTTTAGATTCTCCAAGTGTAAAAAAATCTGTAATAATGTTTAAAAAAAGGAGGTTGTGTTTTAACAGAGGCGTGATGCACCACCATAAATCTGAAAGAATTAAATAGACCATATTTATATACATACAGTAAGTACAATAGTTCCTATCTTGCAAAGTGGTATCATTTATTGTGAATTATGGGGTTTCCACGAAGTAGCCTTTTACTTGTCAAGTTGTGTAACAGTGTTCACTTGTATCTCTACATACACATTAAATAGGACTGTTAATGAGTATTGAAATGGTTGTTTCCTTCTTTTATTTTGTTTTGGAAAAAATGAAATTTCTGTGAAATCAGTATGACTTCACAATTAATAGCTAGAATCTGTCACAGCTCCTTACAGCAGAAGCTCTTCTCCTAATTGTGCATCATCACATTGTGAATTACATCCTTTTATCTGTTGTTATGCTGGCTCAGGCGAGATGTTGACTCCACCTCAGCTTTAGGGTGCTGTTTTGAAGTGCAGCATGACCTTTGACCTTCCCGTAAAGAGAGAAAAATAAAAATCAATGCAGCATCACATCACTTCACGATATTATTTAAAGGAATCCGGATCACTGAAGCATGCTTTCAATTCAATCCCTGTGTTTCGCAATCGATCAGTGCAGTTTCATTCATCCTTCTTCACAGATACACACAGATACTCTGTATGTGTGTGTGTGTGTGTGTGTGTGTGTGTGTGTGTGTGTGTGTGCGCGTGAGTGAGAGAGAGCGGGAGATACTTGATACTTGACATTCAGTGATGGAAGAGCACTTAAAGCAATAATTGGAAATGTTCTTAGAGACAGAGGAGAGTAGTTGTAATGTAATTTGAGGGTATGGTGTTACTATATGTGTGTGAGTGAGCAGGAAAACGTGTTATATCTACAGAGCACAACGCAGACAGACACACATGCACACTGGGGGAAATCACAGAGACGGATGACCCTCATGGGTGTATTGACATCTCTCACGGCTGAGCAAATGGCTCAGTTGAGTTGCGTTCACTGACATCGATCTAAAAACTGTTTAACATTCCATCTGTGGCCTCACCTGGGTTAACCATAAAGCACAGAGATATTCTCAATCTCTTACTCTCTTAGGCACACATACAGAAACACACACACTGTTTTTGTGTTTTGTTTTTAATGTCGAGTGCACCAGTTGGATTAGATAGTTAATGTCGAGTTGACAATGAGGTTGTTTTTTGTGCGCTTGATGCTGATAATTCTCCCTGTAGGTGTTTCTAAAGTATGTGATGGTGCTGATGATAATGAAGCCCGTCAGACATGGACAGGCTGACACTGATCCTCCTAAAGGGGTGGAAGGAAGCAAAGTAGAGATTATGGCTGTCAACTATCATGCGTGTATCAGAGTCCTCCTCTGTTACACTGTTAGAAACATTCAAACTAAGCTCCAGGTCAGTTTATCGTTCATGAAAAGTCGGCGTCATTACACATTTAATGTGTGAAAGAAGAGACCAGCATATACAAATGAAAGCCATATATTTATGTATGTATTTATTCCTTTTCCACTTAATTGATGGTAGTTCACAAAAAAACTAATCACTGAAACTAATCCCTATTCCCCATGACCCTGTTAGGGAAGATGAATGGATAAGTGACTACTTACACCTAGAATGTCATTTATTTTGTTAGCCTAGCTAAACTGGATTTAAAGATGTAAAGCTCATATAGGGAGGCTTGTTCCGGTTGTGTGCAGTTAGCATGCCAAATGCTGCTTTGCCATGTTTAGTTTCAATTCTGGGTCCAATGAGCTGACCCGAATCTGGAGATCTCAGATTCCTGCTAGGTTTATATTCTATTAGCAAATTATTAATGTACTTTGGACATAAGCCAGTTCATAATTTGTAGCCTTGTAGTAGCACTAAATCTATTCGGTAGCTGAGCAGGAGCCAATGTAAAGACTTCAGATCTGGAGTAATGAGCTTTTTGGTCTGATCAAAGTCGAGCATTTTGAATAAGGTACAGTTGTTTACTGCGCTTTTTAGCGAGTGAATTAGAAAGATTATTATTATAGATTACGAAAAATTGGAGCTGAGTTGGGCCATGGCTCAGGTGCTGATGCCGGCTCTGCAGTTCAAATGGACTTGACAAAAACAAGATCTTTGAAAATGTTATTCTGGTCTCCACCAACACGCTCTGAAAGAGACTGCTCTTGATAGTCATAGTCAGCAGTATTTTATGGATCTGTTTTGTGTCAAGTCAGAGGATGCTGGTTGTGTTTCTATTCTGATGGAGGAGCTAGAGATGGAAGTGTTGTTCAGGGGAAAAAAACATTGGGTGTAATCAATAGAATCACAGGCAATGCTTGAGCTGCACCACGACGATAACAGGCAAGGACTACATCGTGGCTCCATTTGATTCTGCTGAATTTTTATGCACACACACACACACACACACACACACACACACACACACAACACACACACACACACACACACACACACACACACAGGCACATACCAGCAGGCAATTACCAATATCTTGCATATCTGCTGATATAGCAAAAATGTAAATTGGATGTTGTTATGGGTTTGAATAAAGACTGTAAGGCCTCCCAGTACATCCTGCACCTCCTTCCTGCAACTCCTTTGATTTCTTTCTTTCTTTCTTTCTTTCTTTTTCTTTCTTTCTTTCTTTCTTTCTTTCTTTCTTTCTTTCTTTCTTTCTTTCTTTCTTTCTTGCTTGCTTGCTTGCTTGCTTGCTTTGAATACAGCATTTAAATGAAAATCCCATGAAGGCTTCACACTTTTCCTTTCTCTCTGTAATCAATGGAGGGATCTGCCTATAGTCTGCCGCATTGATCTTGACATACTGTTTTTCCTAATTGTGTGGGATGTTGACAGTTTGATATGCATGCGCGTGGCGTGTCTGTGTATTAGTAGCAGCAGCTGCCCGTTATTATTTTCCTTTCTGCTTTTTCATCTGACCTTTGACAGCGCTAGCGATTATCAGGCAGACACGTCGCAGTGTCACAGAAGAACAGTCGTGATAACAGCAGCCCTCAGCAGCTCAACATAAGTGCTGCTGGATTTTTCAGCCACGCAAATGTAGGAGGAAGTTATCCATTTTTAAACTGTCTTTTTACTTGCATTAGTGGCTTGATCTCTACTTTCTTGTGATTCTTTTACATCTAAGTTTGGGTAATGTGTCTGTGCTGTCCTGCTCTGTACTTTCACTGGCAGAAACAAAATCGTTTTGCATTTTAAAGAGTCTTTAATCTAAGTGCATTCAAACTTGGAAAATAAACAGCAACACCTACCTCTGGTTTCATAAAAGAGCAATTTTCACATTAACGTCACTGATTCAAAATAATATTTCACCTTTAAGAGACTTGATTTGAAGTATTATGAGGCGGATATCAGTGCACAGCTCAGAAAATCATGACTCAGATATCTTTGCTGCAGTTGTTGAATTGTGACATATGGGCCCCTCAATGGTTTCGATCTATCTTAGAGTAAATTGGTCTTCCTTTATATGACAACTGTTTTGAAATATAGTCTCCTAAAATGGAGGCCTGACCGCCTGCACAGGGATGATGGAGCCGTTTTATTGTGCACTTCAGCAAAAAAGCCTGAAGGGAAATGTTGGAAATGTACCGTGAATTTTAGGAGTGTCTTGGAAGAAATAATCCCAAATGCAAATGCAAGATTTCTTTTTTGTCAGGTGGAATAAGCATTGGTATATCGCTTCATGCCAATAGAGAAGAAATGCACAAAATGACCTTAACAGACAACATACGAAAGACTTTTCTGAATTTTTGAGAGCTATTGTGATATCTAGGTTTTCATTCTCTGCTGAATATTAATTTAATATTCATCAACCTATGTGGGTGTTTTTTCACCAATAATAACAAACCCTTAAGATTGTTTCAAAAGGTCTAAGTATAAATTACTAGATGTTTCACTTAGTGTGTGCATTAACAAAAAAATGAGATATTTCAGCATAATTTGAATATTTCCTTAAATAAAAGACCTCCACAATGCACAACTCAGCACATAATGTACTTGCACACATTATTTATCAATCAGAATAAATGTAATGAATGTAAAAGATCAATTTATTGTCATGCTTCCATACCAGGTTATCTGTTCAGCAAGTTACTATGGTGATCTGACAGGATGAAAAGTGAACCACTTATGTGTTGTAAAACTTCAAAATTTGAAAATCAACACAGGTTCATTATCCATGCATACCAGCAGACAGACAGACGGACGGACGGACGGATGGACGGACAGACAGACAGACAGACAGACAGACAGACAGTGTGGCCCTAAATGACTTTAGAGATGTTGATATTCAACCCTTTTGTTGGAATATTCATCTGTGAATGGCTGCAATTACCCTCTTGAAGGTGTGTGTGTGTGTGTGTGTGTGTGTGTGTGTGTTCTTGTATTGTGTGTGTGTGTGTGTTGTGTGTGTGTGTGTGTGTGTGTGTGGTGTGTGTGTGTGTGTGTGTGTGTGTGTGTTCTTGTATTGTGTGTGTGTGTGTGTGTGTGTGTGTGTGTGTGTGGTGTGTGTGTGTGTGTGTGTGTGTGTGTGAGGAGAGAGAGAGAGTTCACACACATGCTCCTGAGCAAGTGAGTTGAAGACAGATGGGGAGCACAGCCAAACCACTCCAGCTCTTTCATCCCTCATCAAACTATTAATTCATCCTCACCCAGGCCAGAGTCTCTCTCTCCCACACACAAACACACACACACACACACACACACACACACACACACACATACACAGACTTACAGATGAATATTAATTGGGATTGTGCTGGATCTACAGATTCTCTTTCCCCATTAACTTGCTACATGGCTGAACCTGATTAAAGCCAATCATTTACATAATTAACATATGGTTCTGCCCCCTCTCCCTCACACATATCACTCACTTATTCAAAGACAATACAATAAACACAGAAACTCTTGTCAAAAGGAAGCAAAAAGAATATCAAAGAAAACTCCAATAATTTGCCATTAAGTCTACTATAGTATCAAACAAATTATTTCAATTTGTGGGCAAATGATTTATATAATTTGATTGCAGACTTTTTGGATAATTACTATATACCGGTACTGATAATTTATAATTATTAATATTTAAGTTACTGCTCATGAAATGGCATTATAAAATAGAACTGTTGTATTATTTTAATTATGACTGTTGGCATGCAATTAGCTTGGTTTTATTTGTACAATTAAAGATGGGGGTGAATCTGTGCCTTCATGTTTACAAATGTTGCTGGGCTGAAGTTCAACTCATTACTGCCTGTGATTGAAAAGAAAACACCTGCGTATAATATTAATGCCCCCCTCATTAAGACACATTTCAAACAATATCTGCAGTGCAGTTGCAATCATCCTCACATTATGAGATCAGAAAGAAGCAATCACTGCAACTACACAGTGTTATCATTAGCGTCATTAGCTTTTCATTAGCTTTCCCACTGACATACGCATACGTTCTGTCTCTCACTCACTCTCGCTCTGTCTCTCTCTCTCTCTCTCTCTCTCTGTCCCAATCACATTTGTCAATGTGTCAAAAGTTCTATGAAAAATATCAACGCTGGAGGCCTGAGGCAGATTTCCCATCATCCTCCGGGGCCAGATGCATGACACCTTGTTGTCAGAGCAAAGACTCTGTGTACACACACCCACAGAAAAATATACGTATGCCTATCAAATTTATTCTGCGACGTCTGCTTCACTTCTATCAAACTCAATTGCTGGCAAACAGCACATCAGCAAGATTTCCTAACTACATGGGAATAGCTGTGATTATGATAGTGACAACATGGCTACCCTAGTAATTATTCCAGTAAAAAACATCATAGTATTATAGAACATCATCAGCATTATTGCAAATACTCAAAATCCTCAATTGTTAATATTGTGTTAAAATTGTATTTATAGATAAATAAAAGTGTTCTACTAGGACCCGTTGGAGTTATATTTTACCTAATATCATACTTATAACCAAAGCCATTTTGAGCTGGCTGTAACAATCACATTCAGTTTGTGTAATGCTGATATATTGCTCACAGTTGCACAGAGGCTGTTCAGTCATTAAGGTAGATATGCCAGATCGATGGATCTACAAGAATGCTTGAGCTATTTGACTTGATTTAAAAAGGTAATTTAAAGGAAAGGGAATGAAAGGGAGGAGTAGAAAATATGTGTTCTTGCAGGTAATGTAACATATATGAGGTACATAGTAGGAAGGATGGTGTTCTGATAAGCAAGGCACTGATCTTAAAAGAATTTTAATAAATCATCAATATATTATAGCTCCAAAACTGCTGTGACATTTATTCTCACTGCAAGAAGATTTTATTAATATTTTGTGAATTCTACAGAAAAATGTACTTTTTATGTCCTTCCAATTGATTTAATCATAAAAAATATTCAACAAAATGAATCAAAGATTAGCTTAATTGCCTAAATGAATGTATATGTGCAGAATGTTCTACATGATGAGAGAGCAGAAAAGTTTCATACCTGTTTTGAAGAAAATGCTGTTTCTAAAGAAATTACCAGCCAACGTTAAAAACAGTTTTTTTGGGTTTCTTTTCATTTTGGCAGCTATTACCTTCACACATCCACATTTAAAGAGTACACCCTGTGCAAATTTTTACACTGATATACAGGAGTACTTTTGATTGAGCGAAGTACTCTTTCTTCCCTTGTTTTACTTCCTTGTCCTGGCAGAAGCCTATATTTTCTCTTTTTATATTTTGTTTCACTTCTACCTCGGGGGCAGTGACTGGAGAGGGAAAAAAGCCTCTTCCTCCTTTTGATCTACAATGACCAACATGCACCCTCTGTGCTATAAATCAAGCGTTCATTTCTCTGTAACATAAATAATCCGACCCAGAGGTGGATGAATGAACAGAAGGCGAAAGCGGGCAAATGCCACTGTGCAAGGTGCTGACCCCTGGTAATGTTTGTACCGCGAGGAAGGAGCAGTGCAGTCGTCCTCACTGTGTTATCAGCTCAGACGCTGTCACAAGTGAGCAGGCTCTGCCTTAAAATGAGGAGGATCACAATTGAAAAATGAAGGATGAGTCAAGCAGAATTTGGTGTATTGTTCAGCTGCACCTGCATCAGCTATTGCTGATAGAGACCACTTTTACATAGTTGTGTTGGATCGATGTTGGTCGTTCTGTCTGTCTGTCTGTCTGTCTGTCTGTCTGTCTGTCTGTCTGTCTGTCTGTCTGTCTGTCTGTCTGTCTGTCTGTCCCTCCGTCCGTCCGTCCGTCTGTCTGAATACAGATACACACACACACATATATATATATATATATATATTGTGATGACTTACATCATGAGCAGGTGGGTCAGTATTTTCAGAACATTTGCATTTCGACTTGCGGCGCAGCAGGACCGAGACATGTGCGTCACTCTCACTGTGGTAAAGAAGAAACGTGATGCGCACATAGTAATCTTTTTTTTTCTGCAGCTGAATATTGACTGTCTCATAAGGATTTTACTCTCTATGGCTGCCTCTCCCTGTGTGCGTGCGGGTGTGTCAGTGTGTGTGTGTGTGTGTGTGTGTGAGAGAGAGAGAGAGTGCATGTGTGTGTGTGTGAGAGAGAGAGAGTGCATGTGTGTGAGTGTGTGTGTGTGGTACTGCTTTTTCAAAAATGCTTGCATCGGCAGGTTCATCCTGAGAGCCTCTCAAATCAAATGACCAAGAATAATGTGTAGAAAAATGCTGAGGTCGGCAAGACTACACACACACACACACACACACCGGACATGAAAGAGAGAGAGAGAAAGAGAGATCTCCGCCTGCATTTAACAGTCTTTTCTTCATTTCTCCTTTCTTCTCATGTTCACCATCTTTACCTTTTTTCCCCCTCACATTTGTCTTCACTAAATCTTTGTAATCTTACTGTATTTATCTGGATTCAATCTACAAATTGACGTTCAGCACTGTGATTGGAAAATTTGCTTCCAATTACTGTTAATTGAAAGAGGCAATTGCTGCTGCCCGTGAAATTACATCAAATGAGGAATTAGATGCAAGAAATCTGTGACACACTGTACAGCAAAGCACTATTGTCCACAAAGTTTGATGGAAATGCTCCTGATATTATTCAATATATAATATCCAAGGAAGGAATATGAGCATTTCAAATAAGTTTGCTGCTTGTTGTTATTTGTTCCCCACAGATAAGACCATTCTTTTTAAAACAGCTTTTAGTTTTTCAAGTGTTATCCTGACACCAGACCAACTTGTCAGAGCTCACTACATTACTGTTGAAACATTACAGTTCACAAATAAGTTAAAATGTGATGCAAAACTTAAACATAGCCATTCATATATATTAGGGAGCACCACACCCTGCTAATTAGCTCTGACTCGCTAAGCAAATGACTATGTGGTACTCCACGGATGGATGCCTACATTTCCTCTTTTGTCATCTTTATTATGTTTTTACATACTGTGTGTATGTGTGTGTGTGTGTGTGTGTGTCTGTGTGTGAATCAGACTGATGAAAGTAAATACATGCCTCCTACTACATATACACGCACCCACAAAAACACACACACGTACACACACTTGAGAGAAATCAATCAGAGTCGAAGATAGTGTGAGTCTCTCTCTTTGTGCGTGTCTATGTCTCTTGCTCTCTGCTTGCTGTGATAAGTGGGTTAAGCTCCTCTGGGTTAATTAGACTGTTTCAGATGTGACTAATTTGCTAGCTGCAGGCAGCCACAATATTCTAAATACCCTGTGTGCGTGTGTGTGTGTGTGTGTGTGTGTGTGTGTGTGTGTGTGTGTGTGTGTGTGTGTGTGTGAGAGAGAGAGAGAGAGAGAGAGCAGGGTGTGGCTCATATAACATTTTAACATCATATAGCACATGTCTATAAGATGGAATAGTATTAAACTGTAGGCTACATGTTGTGATATATTAGTCTTTTTGTCTTTGATCCATCATTCTTCATGTGTCTATTTAAACACAATGAAAGGGAAACTGACCCCAAATGTGATTGTGTCTGTGATTTACAATAAGAAGTCTTTATTGGAGCTCCTACAAGAACATCAAGAACTGTAGTGCTGCATATTTCCAGTGATTTTTCCCTTACCCACTGACATTTCCAGAAACATATTTTACTAGGATTGTTTTCTTTACTGGGATTTAAAAAAATTCTTGGTAGTCTCTATGGTGCACATTTCCTCACCCCAACACTCCAGAAATATATTAAAATCAGACTGGTGATGTACAGGGGAGAGATACAGCAGCAGAGTGACTGGGACTTTTGTGGTCCATCAGTTTCTTCTAATCTTGCTTAAGATTCTTCAACTTTTCACAAATTAGCTTTGGTGCTTGGCACACATTTAGTTTTGTCAGCTAGCCAACTATTATCCTGTAGACTTGGTCATTTTGAGTCAATGACTCAGCATCTTGATGAAGTTATTTCTCATAAATAAGCTCCAAAGAGTCTGGACATGGATCTTATTGTAACAATCCTTCTCTGGCCCTAATTTACAAATGACCAAAACATAAAGTGAAGCCCGTGTAAATGTATGAAAGAATGGGAGTCTGTTCCAGCAGTTAGCGTCTTCAGCACAAAGCCAAACCCCTGAAGGATCCTGGCTAATCTGAGAGGAACCATTCCCCTGCTAGGTCAATTTCCATGAGAGTCTGAATGTTAGGGACAGTTTTTCTCTGGTCAACCAGCAGAAACCACAAAGGGTTTTCAAAATTCTGGGTAAATGATAAAAGTCTTTGGAGTGGAAAAGGGCAATCCCAGCTCAGTGTGTAGATATTTTCCATAAATATGTCACACACGCTGCTCTCTGAATCTTTATGGGTCAAAGACAACATGTATACTCTCTAGATGACTCGCAGTTCATATGGTGACAGACTCCTCATTTCCTCAACCAAACAGGACAAAGTATCTTGAATGTCTCCACAACCCAGCACACACTCAGTCGACATGTTGAGATCTTTGAAATGCTAAATGAAAATATAACACGGCTAACATACAACGAAACATACTGGAGAATGTATATGTCAATATACCTTTTTTTTAATGCAAGAAAGCAATTCTTTCATCACCACACTGCACCTTTTCTGATTTTATTTGCTGCGAAGTTATGAACCAAAAGGAAAAATCTGAGGCTGCTGGTTCTGTGTGGGCATTCTGTGCAGGTGCTGATGAGTTCTTCCAGGTAGTTTGTAGGGTACTGGCATAATAGAACAGCAAGCAACACCAGGGGCTACGGAGATCACAGGAAGTACAATTGGAAATGGGATTTATTAGAATGTGGGTGATCCTTCTTTCTTCCTCTATTTGTCTCTCTCCTTGAATGGGGATAATATTCTTCTGAGCAATGCATGTGCTCCATCATGTGTCATACAGAAGGCTGACACACATGTATGTGCGTGCTCCCACACACGCACACACACACACAATGGTGCAGTCTCCAGTCAGCTGTAGATTTAGTGTGACAGGGTCACTGCATTGCTCAGGACATAACACAGAGAGATGGAAGGGCACTGACAGCCCTACAGTTAGGAATATAACCCTTATTTTATTTGATTTCTACCCTTTCCATGCTTTGCAAGTCAGAGAATAGGTAAAGAAATGCCCTGTATGTGGTGTTTTACTAATTTTTTTCCTTGCTTCTTGTTTGCTTGACATGATGAACGCTCTTCACGCCATGAAGGTAAGATTCCCAAACCATTTTTTTTCTCTTGCTTTTTTTCTCTTCCGGTGATGTCACCACTTACCAAGGAAGTAGCATTTTAATGCCTTCACACCTGCCGTCGTCATGACGAACCAGCTCCCATCAGAGCTGTTTTTGGGATGGGGCGCAGATTTTTGAAAGGCTCGCGGAGCACTAAAAAGTTAAAAGCGACAGCGCAATATTGTTGAAGTTCAACTTTGATTTAAAAGTTCCCGGCGTGAGAAACAAAAGAATCAATCTTTAAGTGCCCTTGAGGAAGACCCTTTACCCCTGATAATCTAGTGCTCGTCAGATCAGACTCCGGTTGTGGCGAGCAGCTTTCTAATTTGATTCGTTTTTTTCTAAAGGTCACATTAGTCGTTCACTCCATCTCCCATTAACGTCAACTGAAGTCCATGTGACAGAATAATTCAAGCATGTCTTGTGTATTGATGCTATCTCCTGCTGTCAGACCAAGCCAATCCTGTCTCCTCGAAATGACATTTTTATAGGACTAATTTGCAATAGCAAACACATTATTGGATAAAATGTAATTCTGCTTGGCTTACTTTTTTGCCGGGGTGGTGACAATCGGCAAAACATACTTGGTCCACACTTTTCCCTGGTTCAGACTTGACAAAATGTCTTTCTCTCACTTACTCATGCTCTCTTTCACACACGCATGCATACACCGTAAACAGTGCCCTAATCTGCACAGCATGTGAGAACGTTTTATCGCTCAAGCAGCACCAACGTGCAGCATCCAAGATGGTCCCCTCTTTGTAAGAAAATTCCAGGTTTAATTCTGAGCTCGGAGTCTTTAATCAGCAGGAGGGTCCCCCTACATGAGCCTGGTCCTGCTCAAGGTTTCTTCCTGTTAAAGGGGAGTTTTTCCTTGCCACTGTTGCTTGTCTGGGGTCAGGCCCTGGGATTCTGGAAAGCGCCTTGAAACAATTTTGATTGTATAAGACGCTATATAAATAAAGATTGATTGATTGATTGAATTTGCATTCTTGTTTCCGTCCACAGTCCAGAACTGGGCTTTTCCTAGATGTGCATTTATTTTCTTATATCTCGACACAGGAAGTAAAATTGATTGAAGGCTAAATTGCTCCTCCATGCTCCTCCGTGCGAATGGCATATGTGCCCTGCAGCGGTGACCAATGAAGCAGGCTGCGGCATTTCCTGTGACAATGGTTGGGGATAAACAATGATGAATAGGCAGACGGATCACCCGGAAAATACAATTTCTGTAATTGTGATTAACGATTAATATCACGTATGGGGTCATCTGGCAAAGACTTGACCAAAATTCCAAAATACAATCAAGCATTTAAGAAGAAATCCAAATTTATTATGAACTACTGATATTCACAAAAGGTAAAGAGATGGTTAAAGGCATGTAAAATTTTATTCTTCTTACTTTTGTTCTCAGGAGTCACGTTTATGTAGCTCTACATAACAAATATCGCCAGCAGTTTATTTTCGTGTGTGCTGCTTCTTTAAAGATGAGGTACATCAGTGCACACAACCTGTCTTTTTGACTTCTGTGCACGTTTTTTACAATCACCTCCCACAACGTGCTGCAGATGTTTCCCATGCCAGCCCCCAAAATGAAATGATCTTTCCCAAATTGCTGCCTGACTTCATCACACCTTACCCAGAATAAGACACTGAGTGTGTGTCATTTACAGTGGCTAATTTGAGAGAAAGGTTTAATTTTACACAGCAGCAGCAACAACTTAATTAATTATGAATAGCTCCCCAAACCGTGTCATCGTCAGTCTGGATCTAAGGATAATTAATATTCGGTTGTTACTACCAGCTTTTACCGTAGCGGCGCAGGTATACTGCTGCAACACACAAAGAAAGCCTGGATAAAGTGAAACAAATAAATACATCCATAAAGTTGAATATGATTCAAGTCCCTCGTGCGCAGCTACAAAGCACAATTGGTGTTTCTCTGTGCCTTTCTGTTTTAATTTGTGTGTGATTGAAGTGGGACACTGGACCTAATGAGAGCTAACTGGAGCAGCCGCAGAGTCCTTGTCATCGTTGTTGTTGATGGTATGTCTGCATTGATGACTGGCTCTAATGACGATAATGACATTTGCATTGTAAATGTGCCTCTTCAGCAACGGCACAGCCGTAAATGTGGAAACACTTTTTATTTTTAATTTGTTCAACTTTGGAGAGCTTTTACTTCGGGGTGCAATAATCAAAGTCAAATGGCGCAGCATGTCCATTAGCTGAAATGAAGCAAGGACTGATGCACAGATGTATGCAACTAGTCCTTACGTTTCTAATGACATTTTAGACTGAACAAATTACTACAACCCTCATCAATGGCACCAGAGTGGCAAGAATATTTACTTTTACTTTAGAGTGTAACCTTTCCCCCATACAAAAAAGAAAATCATGCTTAGATCACTTTATGTTTATCGTAAATTGGCCATTTATGAATAAGCAATTAATATTAAATGTTTGTCTGTTATGCAAAAACATTAGTTTTTCCATTTCAGTAGCATAGGCCATTGCCATATGAGCTTTTGTGTTATTTCTTGTTCTATTTACAAAGTCACACAGCGTCCAATAACCTGAGTGGATCTGGCCATCCGTATTACATTCATCATTGAGTTTTGAACAGTGTCACTTCTAAACTAATTAGATGCTAGTAACCCAGAGTAAACACTGTCAGCAGCTAATGGTAGGTGAATTGCATAATGAGCCACCATCTGAATTATTTAACAGACACCAGAGAACTGCAGACAGCGTTACCATTGATGATGTCTCATATGTGGCTTTGAGCCATGTTCATACAGCATACTTTGATTGGAGAGGTTCACTGCAGGCCAACACATGGTGCTGCACTCTTCTAATTCCAACACTTTGCGTCTGGCTGATAAATGGCCGCATTTTTAATTAACTAAGCTGCCAAGTTCCCACCATCCTCTCAAAGATGACGAGGCCCTGTTTGTTTTCCAGGTATGGATTTTGTGAGCCTGTGAATTTTATGTCGGACAGCTGACACTGGACTTTCTCGATGATTCATATTAGCACATAAATGCGCCACAGACAGTGATTTATAACTGAATGTGCTCTTTTTTCCTCCCCTTCTGCACCACCCATTGATTGTAGGATATAGTTTGACAGCAATGAGAGCCCTACAGAAAACAGCTACAAACTGAGGGTATGGCACACACCAAACATTAAATTCAATGAAGTCCACTTTAATGTAATTGGACTAATTTAGTGATGGTGTGTTTTCCTGTCCATCAACTGCTTGACTACACTGTTGTGTACTAACAGGCAAATTTGCTATGCACGCCAATGCGTCCTGGTGGATGAAGAACAAGCACTGTCCCCTTTAAAAAATGTCAAATACTAAACTAGAACTCGTCGGAGAGAGGGAAACTGATATCATGCAGCGTAAGATGCTAGCTTATTTGATTGTGTTGATTTTGAGCCCATCAAAGTTTTCATCATGTTTTTGTGTTTAAATGTCTACCGTGACTGCACCTAGTGTGGTCGAAGATGAAGACAATTGTATATTTGTTCTTGATAATCAGCATTGTGGACAGGCTGCAAAGCATTTCTATCAAATGAGGTGAATGTCCCTGAAACTTGTAATCTACTACATAATTTACACCTGAAAAATCTTTATTGAGGACAGTGGGAAAGCTTATAAATACACATTCAACATAGAGCAGAAGTGTGAATAATTTTACATACATTCAGTACATATAGTACGCTACAAACATTTCTTTCACTTGCTTGTATTAGACCGTTTAAGTCCTCAGTCAGCAGCTTTTAGCTGATGTTTTCTTCTGCATTTTAAGGTAATTTATGTTACCAATCCACGCAAACTTTACCATCTGCACACTTTTAATAGCCAATTTCCATAACCGAGGATCGGACCGCCAAGGCCCCCGCCTTGGTCCGCCGCCCAATCCACACTGCACCGGACCCTTCATGCTCCTCCTGCGGGTGATGGGTCCACTGGAGACGGGAGTGTCCACATAGCTGGTTTGGGCTGGGCCTGGCCGAGCCCCATGGACATAGGCCCGGCCACCAGGCACTCGCCATCGAGCCCCAGCCCCAGGCCTGGCTCCAGGGTGGGGCCCCGGTAACCCTCCGAGCCGGGTACGTGGCTTCCCTTTTAGATGTCCCATATGGAACGTCACCTCTCTGGTGGGGAAAGAGCTGGAGCTTGTGGGGGAGGTTGAGCGTTACCGACTAGATATGGTTGGCTTCACCTCCACACATAGCGTCGGCTCAGGAACCCAAGTCCTTGAGGGGGGTTGGACACTCTTCTACGCTGGAGTTGCTCAGGGTGAGAGACGGAGAGCGGGGGTGGGCTTTTTGCTTGCCCCCAGACTCTCTAGTTCGACGTTGGGGTTCTCGCGGTTGAGCAAAAGGGTTGCTTCCCTGCGCCTTGGGGTCGGGGAACGGGTTCTGACGGTTGTTTGTGCGTATGCACCAAACAATAGTTTAGAGTACCCGCCCTTTTTGGAGGATCTAGGACGGATGCTGGACAGTGTCCCAACTGGGGACTCCATCGTGCTGCTGGGAGACTTCAACGCTTACGTGGGCAACAACAGCGTGACCTGGAAAGGCGTGATTGGAAGGAACGGTCTGCCCGATCAGAATCAGAGTGGTGTTCAGTTATTGGACTTCTGTGCTAGTCGCAGTTTGGCCATAACTAACACCATGTTCGAACATAATGTTGTTCATCGGTGCTCTTGGCACCATGACAGCCTGGGCCGGAGGGTCTGGACTGATCTGCGGCCATATGTTTTGGACACTTGGGTGAAGAGAGGAGCAGAGCTGTCAACTGATCACTATCTAGTGGTGAGTTGGATCAGGTGGGGGGGGGGGGGGAGCCACTGCTCGGACCTGGCAGGCCCAAACGCTTAGTGAGGGTCTGTTGGGAACGCTTGGTGGAGGAACCCGTCAGGCTGGTCTTCAACTCCCACCTCCGACAGAGCTTTGAACGTCTTCCGAGGGTGGTAGGGGACATTGAATGGGCCATGTTCCGCTCCGTCATTGTCGAGGCGGCTGTCGCAAGCTGTGGCTGCAAGGCCGCTGGTGCTGGTCGTGGCGGTAATCCCCGTACCCAATGGTGGACACCAGAGGTGAGGGGAGCTGTCAAGCTGAAGAAAGAGGCCTAGAGGTCATGGCTGGTCTGTGGGTCTCCGGAAGCAGCTGACCGGTACAGGCTGGCTAAACTGGTTACGGCCGCGACAGTCGCGGAGGCAAAAACTTGGGCATGGGAGGAGTTCGGTGAGGCTATGGAGGAAGACTTTCGGTCTGCTCCAAGAAGATTCTGGCAAACTGTCCAGCACCTTAGGGGCGGCAGGTAGCAACTCGCCCACGCCATGTTAGGTGTGCGTGGGGCTGCTGACGTCTCGTGGAGCAATTATCCGGCAGTGGAAGGAATACTTCCAGGAGCTCCTCAATCTTACCAACATGTATCCTCAAGGTGGAACAGAGTCAGATGACCAGGAGGTTGACCATCCAATTCTGGAAGTTGCAGAGGTAGTGAAACAGCTGCCCGGCAGAGGAGCTCCAGGAGCAGATGAGATCCACCCGGGGTATCTTAAGGCTCTGGATGGTGTAGGGCTGTCCTGGTTGACACGCCTCTGCAACATTGCGTGGACATCGGGGGCAGTGCCCTTGGACTGGCAGACTGGGGTGGTGGTCCCTATTTTTAAGAGTGGGGACCAGAGGGTGTGTTCCAACTATAGGGGGATCACACTCCTCAGCCTCCCTGGGAAAGTCTATGCCAGGGTGCTGGAAAAGAGGATTAGACTGATAGTCGAACCTCTGATCAAGGAGGAACAATGCGGGTTTCGCCCCGGTCGTGGAACCAGGGATCTGCTCTTTACCCTTGCTGGGGTGCTTGAGGGGAGTTGGGAGTTTGCTCAACCAGTCCACATGTTTTGTGGACTTGAAAAAGGCTTATGACCGGGTCCCCAGGATCCTGTGGGGGGTGCTCTGGGAGTATGGGGTGGAAGGTCCCTTGATAAGGGCCATCCAGTCCCTGTACCAAAGGAGCAGGAGTTGGTCCAGATAGCTGGTTGTAAGTTGGACTCGTTCCCAGTGAGGGTGACTGCCCTTTGTCACCGGTTCTGTTCATAACTTATGGACAGAATTTCTAGTCGCAGCCGGGGAGTGGAGGGTGTCGAGTTCGGTGGGCAGAAGATCTCGTCGCTGCTTTTTGCGGATGACGTAGTTCTTCTGGCGCCATCGAACAGGGACCTCCAACAAATGCTGGGACGGTTCGCGACCGAGTGTGAAGTGGCAGGGATGCGGATCAGCACCTCCACGTCAGAGTCCATGGTCCTCGCTCGGAAAAAGGTAGAGTGCCTTCTCCAGGTCGGGGAGGAGGTCCTGCCCCAGGTGGAGGAGTTCAAGTATCTCGGGATCTTGTTCACGAGTGAGGGTAGGATGGAACGGGAGATCGACAAGCAGATCGGAGCGGCGTCCGCAGTGATGTGGGCGCTTAACCGATCCGTTGTGGTGAAGAAGGAGCTGAGCCGGAAGGCAAAGCTCTCGATCTACCGGTCGATCTACGTCCCAGTCCTCACCTATGGCCGTCAACGCTGGGTGATGACCGAAAGAACGAGATCGCGGATACAAGCGGCTGAAATGAGTTTCCTCCGCAGGGTGGCCGGGCCCAGCCTTAGAGATAGGGTGAGAAGCTCGGACATCCGGGAGGGGCTCGGAGTAGAACCGCTGCTCCTCCACATCGAGAGGAGTCAGTTGGGGTGGCTCGGGCATCTGGCTAGGATGCCTTCCGGACGCCTCCCTTTAGAGGTGTTCCGGACATGTCCCACCGGGAGGCGGCCTCATGGCCGGCCCAGGACTAGGTGGAGAGATTACATCTCTCGCCTGGCTTGGGAGCGGCTGGGGGTTCCCCCGGAAGAGCTGATGGAAGTGGCCGGGGAGAGAGCTGCCTGGGCATCCCTCCTGAAGCTGCTGCCCCCGCGACCCGGATCCAGATAAGCGAGAGAAAACGAAACGAAACGAAACATTTTTAATAGAAAATTGTTTAGTTTTGTTTTTATATTAACTTTTTTATCCTTCCATATTGTACTTATATAATTTTATTTTGATAGTCAATGCCAAATAAACAAGAAAAAACAACAATGAAAGGCACGTCTGGCACTGGAATGATGTTATGTAGAGAAACCAGCTAAAATCTATTTTATTTGTTTTACACTGTAGCAGTGAAGCTGAAAGCAAAGCTGCTGCCTCCAGGTTTTACTGAAAATGTATGAGCACACGTTACATTGCATTTGTAGTGACTGGAGCTCTGCAGCAAAAGAGCTGTCATTTTCACATTAAAGTTTGTTTATGCTGCACTTCTGCAGCACAATCCTTTGTCTGTGTTGCACTTTAAGCCAGTTTGGTCTGGCGGGGATCTTTGTCCACATTACTGTAGAACAGTGGGGGGAAAAGGAAATTTCACTTAAAATGTATTCAGTGTAGTCATCTAGGCATTGTAGATAGATAGATAGATAGATAGATAGATAGATAGATAGATATAGATAGATAGATAGATAGATAGATAGATAGATAGATAGATAGATAGATAGATGACATCACAATGCTGTAACACCATTGTACATATTATCACAGTATAATTGAAGCACTGTATCCCAAATTATATGGTTTTGTTTCCAAGACGACTCATTTTCAAAAGGCAGGGAGTCTGTGTATGAGTTTGCCTCTTTGTGTGTGTGTGTTCTTGTCCTGAAATGCATTATTTATACTGCCTGCCTGCACTGCTTGGGAACCCTGCTATTTTCCGTGGGCGTTAAGCATGCACAAAGGGCGCAGCTCAGCTCTGTTCATCAGCAGCCGTTGCATAACATTTCTAGTCCTGTGTGACTTGGGGCTGTGGCTGCGTGGAGCTAACGCTGCTTGCTCTGCGCTGCAGCACAAATCCGCCTCTTGCTCCATGGCTATAATGCTCATGCTTTCGCTGCATGGGTCTCCGTGTGTTTTATTATTTAAAAGAACCTTCCGTCTGATTTCTTGTTGAACCGCAATGGCGGGATACTGAACTTGACGCAGCGCCACAAAAGTAGCTGTTTCTAACCTTCTGCTACCTTCTGGCATCACCAACAATGCCAGTACTATAGCTGCAGAGTAATTAATCATAACTCTGGAACAACACTGCATTCAGTCCAGCCATTGCATTCAAGTGCGAAGCAGCCTTTCTTTCCCCCTTAAAGCAAACCGCCAGTATTTTAAATACCATTACAAAAACGGTTTGAACAGAAAATACAAAAAATAGAGCTGTGTCATTTACATAAAGATGAACATCCCATTTAGAATGTAACAGTACAGAAGGGAAACAGGGGCAAAATTGATGCCAGTGGAATGCTTTTATTTTTAGTACAAGTGACTATACACGTTACTCACGGTTCAGCAGTTCCAATTCTATTTAAAAGCAATGGAATTAGACTGACTTTAATGCAGTACTTACATTTCTTATTTGCCCCATTGTTCAAAGACATTGCCATGAATGTCTAAAAGCGGATATTGCATCTCTGCTCCAATGACTCTTTCACCTCTGTCTGTGTTTGTGTGTATGGGGGGTGTTGCACAATACAGGTGACAACAACTAAATACAACACTAACAAGGATGCACCATTATCAGTAATATTATAGTTGTACTGAAATGACAGATTATGACCTAACAAAGTTGACCCATAGCTATTTAACACTGGATCCTCAATTCTTTGACACTGTAGTAGAAAGATATAAAGGGGCTGATAAGATTCTCATCATTATTCTTATCAGAATTGGCAACAAAATAGAGAAAATAAATAATGCAACAACCTTACTTCCATTACGGCCCAATACATCAAACTACAAATCAATCTGGAGCTCATCTTTCACAGCCTTCTGCCTCATGTGGGTTACATTTGGGATGTTTGAGGGTATGGCTGTGCGGTCAAATGCTATATGATCTCTCAAAGGACGGTGTCATGACCTGGCTCTAGGCCAAAGTGAAATTAAACAGGAGTGATTTATTGCAACTAACAAAAGAAAGACAAAAGAATTAACTCTATTCTGAGGTGTGGGTGTGTGTGTGCGCGTGTGTCTGTGTTTTCTGATGTACAGTAGGTACATTGAGGGGCAAGAAATAAAACAGCGCTGCAGGCAGTGGTGGGACAGCACGCATGAGGGAGAGCCAGCCTTGTTAGGGCCCGAACGTGTTTCCCCTGCCGAGCATTCTGGCTGCAGTAAACTTCTGTGAATAACCTCAGAGAAGCAGAGTATTAGCAAATCATTCCTCCCTCTAACATTGAGGGTTGAATAGTAGACGATGCCCAAAGATGCAGTTAAAAAAAATATGTGTATACTAAAACCAGTGTATCCAACACGTATTGAAGCAGTCACACAACATGCATGGCCACACACATGCAGGCAAGCACATTCTGTTCCGATCAGGGAATATCCCTCATTTGCATGCGAGAGCTAAAGCGGTGGGGAGAGGGGGCTGTTTTTGTAGATTATGGAAATCACCATGAGGAGACGACGACACCGTGTCTCTCTGTGTCAGTGATCATGTGCATGTGTGCGAGTTACTGCTGTACATGCCGTGTTGTGTTGACAGAGCAGTTCCCGATGAACCCAGTCCCTGGTTTCACTGTGGCCAGCTGCATGCCAGAACGTCAGCTTTACTTTATTTTTTGTGTGTTGGTCTCAACACAACAAACCTAATTATGTGAATATGTGTTTCAATAAATACATATGTTCCTGGCTGCTCCTGGTGTGTCATGTCACCTTTCTCTGTGTTCGTGTATGTGTGTGCGTGTGTGTGTGTGGTGCGTGCGGCTTGGATTATGCGCAGTGGTGGAAATGCAAATCGTGTAATTATAGCCCCCAAAGTCAACAATTTGAATTAATGCATGCAGCTCATGTGATGAAAATGAAATAAATTTCCAATGCGGTATTAGCATACTGTATTCTAGGACAACCCCCAACCAAACACACAAACACAAACAAAGATGGTTTTTGTGTATCCTGTGGACACAAATTACTTCATGAAGTAAGACACACTCACCTCCAGACGCTTAATAATTAAATACAAGCAAAATGTGTGTTTGAAGCCCTGGACTCCTGCCAGCAGCTGCAGAAAACTGCACATTATACAACACAGGAGCAGACAAACATGGAGGAAAAGCTGCATCCTGTGTCCAATAGGGGGCGATACAAGACAATTTAGAGCTCATATCACAATAAAAAAAAAATGATTTGGAAATTGTTGAAATAGTTTCATCATCCAGTGTCGATTGTTTACATTTTTTACATCTTAAAGGCATGCTGTCAGTTTTTTTTGTCCTTTTCATTGGCAAAAGTGCTTAATGTTTCCAAATTTTTGTTATAAATGTCATGCTAGGGGCTGCTATTGACAATTTGGCTGTTTCAAATACACCAGAGGGTCCATCCATCCAAAGTTCTGGGGCCTATCCCAGCTGTCTTTGGGCGATAGGTGCTGTACATCCTGGACAAGATGGCAGTTCAACCCAGGGCCAGCACACAAAGACAAAATAGAGCAGAAGGGTAAATAAACCAAAACATCTAAAGTTTAATTCAACAGTGAAAGTCATAAATGTTGGTCCTTAGATGTTTTTATCAAGTTCTTCAATACATTTGAAAATGTATTTAATGCCGTGAAACAGTCCAACAGCAGCTGCCAGACAAGAACTGCAGTTGAAGCCCACTTCAATTAAAGTCAGGTAAATTTAGCTCAATGTCCGATGGGAAAGCTTTTACCATTTGGTGTTTGCGGTACACTAAAGCAGATATTTCAAATAACACCCCAAAGGCACTAAAAACGGAACCCAGAAGGGACGTTTTGGATCAGACG
Source organism: Takifugu flavidus (assembly GCF_003711565.1). Classification (NCBI taxonomy): domain Eukaryota; kingdom Metazoa; phylum Chordata; class Actinopteri; order Tetraodontiformes; family Tetraodontidae; genus Takifugu; species Takifugu flavidus. The sequence continues at coordinate 963,316 of NC_079537.1, read as the reverse complement.
ATGGGAAAGTTTTCAGTTGTGAATAGGGAGATTAAAGAAGCTGCTTTTTGGACAAGATGTTGAAAGGGTTTGCAGCCGTGTTTGTGGAAACAAAAACAGGTAAAGTATGATTTTTCCCAACTTTATGAACACCATGTTCATGTGTCTAAACCTACCCAGCGCAGACATGTTCAGTGGTTTAAATCGTGTCCTTCTGAAACGAATGGCTCAGTAATTTCTTTTTCCGATACAATAGTCAAGCATATCTTGTTCAGTGAAGATTTCTTTGTTCTTTGCATTCCCCTGAGGGGAAAAATACATTTACAGCTTTTCCCCTCTGAGCAATCTATTAAGTCTTTAAAACAGATACATTTTCATTTACATTTTTGTCATTTAGCAGACGCTCTTGTCCAAAGCGACATACAGTGGCCTGCTGTGTTCCTGTAAACGAGCAATGACGCCTTTGCTTTATTGCAGTTGCTGAATTATTAGATTTCAAGAGCTTCGAGGAATTTATTTTCATGCATTTCTGCCCAACTCTTGCTGTTTGGATCTGTCTAATTTTATCCCCTTGCTCACCATCTCACCCCCTCCACACGCAAAAACACACACTGAAGAATTGGATTTTGGATCAGTTTTAAGCATTGGCCATGATTCTTTTGGGCAAAGTGAGTGGAAGCTCATCTCTATGTTGCCTTGGAAACGTTGCAGGAAGAAAATGTTTGATATGTCCTTGGAGGACCTATAATATATGTGAGTGTGCATGTGTGAACGCACGTTTGTGTGAGAGGGGAGAAGGGAGGGTGGAAGGGAGCGAGAGGTGTATGGAGGAGGTTGTGTACAAGTGCATTTATTCTGTTATATATTTATTCTCATCCTGTCAGAGGATGTTACATGATAGCAGATTATATGTCAAGCTCAAAGCTGAAATCAATGATCTATAAAAGAAATAACCAGCCATATCCTCCTCCTCAAATCCTCACCCTTAAGCTGGAGGCTTCCACAGGCTTCCCTTCTCTATGAATTCAATGCTATTGCTAGTTACCTTGGTATTACCATATATAGTTAAATATAGACTCTATACAGCGTTTATATTGACAAACACTTGAAATCAAGTGCAATTATTCAATAATGCGTTAATGTTTTCTTCTGTTAATTGTAGCAAACTATTCTAGAGTAGAGCTGTAATTCAGTTTGACATTTTTTTAAACAAAATTGTGGTTTTTAAGCAGTGTGAAGCAAGACATTATCCAATTTAGCTTTGTTTTAATTCTATTAGCGACCCAATGATTGGGGTTTTCTCCAGGTACTCTCATACCTCCAGAGACCAAAAACCAGACACATTAGGGAGACTCTAAATTGCCTGAAGCTGTGAGTGTGTCAGCAAATAGTGTGTATGTTGTGCAACGAACTGTTGACCTGTCCAGTGTGTATTCCTGTCGCACAGCTCTCTGGATTACAGAGAAAGGCATTAGTGCCCCCTGTGATAATTGGAAAAGAGGAGCAGTTAAATAAAACCGACTAGTTGATTGAAAGTGTTCACTGATCGTTTTGGACATTTACTGCATGTACTACCAGTGTAACCTGGTGTACAGACAAATAACTGTCATTGTTCTATGCTTCCGTTCTCAGGCAAATATTAGTATCTTATTACCTGACAGTCATTTGAATTCAGGTTTTTCTTTTACTGGCTCTTTTGAGGTCTTGCCCCCAGATTCACACCTGCTGTTCAAACAAGCTATTCAAGCAACCTTATGCTCACACCTTGATCTTCTTCTGCAGCAATTCAGCATAGACTTTTGCATAGACTTTAGGTTTTGATGAATACAACTGCCAATGTTCTGTATTTTGTCTGATCCTTTGTTCATGGTCCAATTTAGGGCCTCACATGTAATTAGAAAAAAAAGAATTTATATGTGTGTTTGTGTGTGATGCCACATATTGGTTCTGTGGCAAAATGCCTGTTATGTCTGTTACCGTAAAATGTCAATACTTGTTTGCGGGCTATTTGCAAGGAACTCATCGATAGCTATTGACCCAAAAGTGTTGTTAGAGGACATCCCACTGGCCTCTGTATCTAACTTTAAATTTTGTCTAACTCTTGGTGGTATTAAAATGTCATTAAGCTGAAAAAAAACACCATAAATGACAACAGGCTGTCATATTTTAAATATCACCGCAGGTTGGCAGACTTTGCAAGCTTTGCTAGTATTAGCATAATCAACTGTCAGCACCATCAGCGTCAATGGTTCGTATCATCATTGTAACAGGGTAGAGCCAACAGTTCAGATTACTTGCAATAATCATTGCTAAGCTTTTAACTGCAGAGTTGGAGGAGGAACATTTTTAGTACATTAAAAACTATTGTGTTTGTTTTTACCCCACATTTGTTTGATTTCTTCTTTTGAAAAAATGAATTAAATTAAAAAACACCAAAACAAAGCAATCAATCCCGAAAAATTTTAAATGATTATACTGATCCCAAAAATGCTAAAGTTTATCGACACGCGCTATAAAAGCGTTCACTCTTTCACCAATTTCCAGTCTGATGTACCCACCGGGGATTGCATGACCGGACAATTAATTAGTGAACCCTGAAAATAAACAAAGATTTCAGACAGCCCAGGGCACATCTGTGTGTGGGCGTGTTCACGCTCATCTGCATGGACGAGTGGGCTAGTAGTCAGCCAAGGTCACTTGACAGTTTTTGTCAGGGCTGTCTGTCAGACATCACGTTTTAAATGGATGAAATGAACCTTGAAAACATGCCCACACATGGCTGGCAGGAACTTCAGCCATTCCCTCAGGTATTGTGGGAAGTCGCGAAGGGGACACTGCTGGCTGGCTTATTGGCATTTACTACTATTAAAAAGCCTTGACATAACTGTCTGTGTAAAATTAAAATTACATTGACCAAAATTATATATATAAACTTGATAATAAGACTGGGAATACTGCAAACCTCCAAGTAGCTGAGCAACCAGTTTCATTAACATACAAAATATTACAATATGAAATGTAATATTTTTATTTCTGTGCCCTTAAATGCTACTTCTATATGGATTAATATTTTATCATTATAAGCAATAATTTTGGGTCATTCATCACATTTTCCCCCTTTTAGTCTGATAATAATACAGTGGTGAAAATAAAAGCACATGAAGCAATTAGTATATGCAGGGAGTAGATGGAAGATTTATGAAATGTCATAATCTTAAAAAGTTCATTTAGTGAAAGGAATTCTTGTTAATTTAGGCTGCTGAAACATGTATTTCAGGTCTTAGTACTGTGTGTATCTGTAATAATCCACTGGTCAGTATCATGATCTACCAATCCACTGGTCAGTATCATGATCTACCAATCCACTGGTCAGTATCATGATCTACCAATCCACTGGTCACTATCATGGTCTACCAATCCACTGGTCACTATCATGATCTACCAATCCACTGGTCACTATCATGATCTACCAATCCACTGGTCACTATCATGATCTACCAATCCACTGGTCATTATCATGCTAAACGAGCTATAATGTGGACTACACTTATATGATTATAGGAACTATATAGAATACGGATCCTCAATACAAAACAAACCATGTTATTTGCAACTTTTGTTTTTACTTTTTGTTTTGAAGGACAGGACATTCATCCATTTGTCCTACTTAAGACAGAAAAATAACTAGCTTAGTCCAACCTTCTGTTAAAAATCTCCTTAACCTTCGCAAATTTAGGTTATTGGGGATATTAAACAGTGTTAATATAGGAGAAAAACACCATTGTCAATGTGAATGGGTTCTATCAAACAGTTTTAGCATGTTATCTTTGCTAACAAGAGACCGTTCTGATAAATCAAGGTTGAAGAAAGAAATAATTGGCAGGTGTTTACTGAATACAAAGATTTCTTTTTGAACAGGGCCTCCTGAAATTTTAAAAGTGACATTCTTTCGACTGGCTCATGACAAATGTCACTGCCTTTCTCCTTAATAAGAAAATGTGGCTGTTCACATCACATTTATCCTTGTCCAGAGTGAACTGAACAAGGTTTTCTTCTCTTTTGGCATTAGCCTTGATGCTAACGCTTTTTTGCATCAACATGGAAATGTTAAGGTGGTTTGTTTTTTATTGACAGAAGCTTAACTGTACTCTTAAACTTCCCACTGCAGGAAGTAGCTTCAATGTAGTGAAATGTTCTGCCTATTGTAGTCAGAGCAGCTAAAGATCTAACAGTTCTAAGCTGAGCATAATGAGGGTCAAACCCACAGGAGACCCATGGCTTCTGTAGAAAACCTGGTGCTACTGAACTCCAATAAATAGATTCAACATTTTGTGAGAAATAACAATGACAAGTTTATCGTGTCGTAGTCTCACAGTAGTCATTTAGAAATGAATAAACTTTCTCTGTCTGCAAACACAATGTGGTTATGACTAACCATAATAATACTTTACTAATGTATTACAGTTTTATGATCCGGTCCTATACTGAACCTGTCCTACTCCAGCTCCATAGCTATTGTGTTCCTGTGTATTTTAAAATGGCTACATATAAAATCTGTACTTTCAAAATGCATATTCAGACAGTGTAAACTGTTAAAAATGTGGTGTTGAGATGGATACTAAATGATGTCATATCATTCTTACACATAATTCACTGCTAAGATCCCATTAACCAGGACCCAACGTAAAATGTCAAATATGTAGCTATTTATCTACAAAACAGCAGCTTGTAATTGAGGCTTTATTAGCCTGGTAATATGAGGTGTGGCACAAGAAGAATTTGCACATTTCTTAACTTTAATATGATTGTTTTCTCTGTATATTCTTTAGGAGCAATGGCATCTGTCACTGTTGTGATATGGTCTCTTTTCTGGTATTTAACACTTGTTAATCTGCCTAGAAAGCTCACAGATGTTGTGCCGTTACCACACTCAATGTTCACACATTGTTGAAAGTGAAAGCTATTACGCTAGCACATACAACCGATCAAGAGAGAGGGAGTTGTGAAAGCACAGATGATGGAATGGTATTATAGACCCATCTGTTGGGTGTTGTCATTGGAGGAGAGGTAGTTGTATCTCATTCAGAAAGGTGTGAACAATTCTGGTAAATCATCTTATGTAATAACAGACATTTTCCCACATTTAACAGACAAAGAATGTGTTTCTGCCCTTTATGCTTAAACCTGCTTCTCTAATTGCAAGTAGCATGTGAGTTCATTTACTCATTTATTTTGACTGGGTCATCAGTTAAATCTAGCAGATCTCCATCCAATAGAGCATTTTGGGATGTGATAGAACAGGAGATTCACATCAGGGATGTGCAGCTGACAAATCTGCAGCAAATGCAGTGTGATGCTGTCAATATGGACCAAAACCTTTGAGGAATGTTTCCAACACCTCGTTCAAAGTATGCCAGAAGGAATTAAGGTGGTTCTGAAGTCAAAAAGGGTTCCAACCTTTTACAAGCAAGTTGTTCCTAATAAAGTGGCCTTTCACTGTATGAGTAAAACAAGCTTGCAACAAAAACTGTAACCTCCAGAAACCCTGCCTCCACATGCATTTCTGACTTTTAGTTATTATAATTATTAAGTCCTACTAATCCCACATAGCTAGAAACATTTTTTGAAAGTGTACTCCAAATGAAAGCTCGAGTCTTAGGAGAGAGAGGAGACTTTTGATATTTCATTGAGGTACATCGGGAGTTTCTAGTAAATCCCATTTTGAACAATGCGGAATGGCTTATTTTCACATTGCAGCCTACCATGAGAGGAACATCAAGTGGTGCGGCTTTCCTTTTTGAATGGTTTATGGACTGACTGCTTGAACACATCAGGAAATTGGCAATTGGAAAATGACGATATAGCACCAGTCATTTTGTGACCTAACCAGAGTGTTGACTAGACCAGGTATAATGGTGCGGACCTCCATGCTACACAGGCATCATAGTTACACAGGAGCTACAGTATCACCTGTACTCTGGCATTACTAACACATTTAGTTCTAATTCCACTCAGCTAACACCTTCAGGGACAATCAGAAAGTCCAACAGCAGTCTTTAATGTTAGGGAAATTGGCATATGTTTTCACTGGGACCTTTTTTGTGCCTCCTTTTAAATGCTTTTTGAAAACAGCACCCGGTGGCTTGTAAGGATTATTCATAATTTCAAGAACACAACATGCTCGTCCCACCCTCTTCCTTTAGATGCTGCAGGACATTTTCAGGGCCAGGTCAATCACAACATGACCAATAAAAAAAATATATATATATATATATATATATATTTTTTTTTTAAGAGAGAGAGAGCCAGGAGTTCGCTTTTTTGAAATCTTTGGAATGAATAACAGTGTATGTCGCCTAAGTTATTAACCAGCCCTGATATTGTGCCAAAAGTAATGTTTCTCCTTTTTAAACATGAAAAAATGAATCTGCACAGCTGCCCACAGTTTCTGAATCCATTTTAACTACACACAATGTATTAATAATTATTAAAAAAAAGAGATAATTACTGCCTGCATATCGCCCACCAGATGTTTAGGTCAATTTATTGTTGTACCAGATGGTGAAAACAATTGTGATTTATACACATTTTAATTTTCCATGTGGTGATTCAAGTATTAATTAAGCAATGGTTGTTTCGTCCTTGTATCACAATTGTTACATTTATTACTGCTCCTCATCTCCATCAGTCAGGATCCAGGTCACAGCTTTTATGGTTTTCATTAAGATGGTTTCTTTCAGCTTTGTCCCTTTGCTTTAATCTTATTTTATTTTTATTTATCTTATCTCATCTTATCTTTCCCTAATCGAGTTCCTCCAAATCTACAGAAACTTTAACATCCTAAATGTTTTTTACTAAAAAATTGTTTTGTTTTCAGCATTTTTATTCTTACTTATCTTATCTTCCATTGAGATAAGTCTTAACATTTATGTGACTCCTCAAACAAATGATTCATTCAGTCATGTCCGAATAAAAGCAATCCTCCAAAATTTCCCAAGTTTTAATGTACTAAATGTAAGATTTCCTTTGCCTTCTAATTTTATTTATTTATCTCCTTATATTTGGGGGGGGGGGGGGGGGGGGGGGGTGCTTTTTCAGTGGTAACTAAATGGTAATGACAGCTTAAACTCTTACTTATAGTTGTAATAAATACAGAATATGGTCATGCAGAACAAGGAAACAAGTGCTTTGAAATAAATACTAAATCATTAGTATTCACATGCAGGTAGTTAATGGTGAATTTGTGTCCACTAATCTAAAATGTTACCACCAGGGCATAGCTGAACTCCCATGTCTTTCATCATGGGCATCATCGCTAGCGTTTGAGGGCTGCAGGTGATGTATTTAGGTTTTCCAGTTCAACACACACAAGCCCATTTACAAACACGGCCGGTAACATCCATCCAGTGTACTCGGCTATGAGCTTTCAGGTTTCAGTAGATATCCATCCGAACTGAGTTGATATTTTCACCCTGTGGCAGCTGCTCCACGCCAAAACATCAGCTGAATATATTGCGTGTCATTATGTAAAGGATTACCAGCAGAAGCCCTCATGCACAGGATGGGTTTCCTACCCCAAGATGGATAAGAAGTTAGAGCATAAACGCCATCAAAACCAGCACGTCATGACTGATAGCAGGAAACTCAGCTGAGTCATAACTGAGATGAAGTTCTGTCGGAATAAATGAATGAACAACCAAATTGTATGGCCCTGAGTGACTGAGCTGCACTTCCACAGAGCCTGACAGAGTATGGAGACTATTTATATTTCTGTCTTTATGAGAACTGATTCAGTCTCTGAACTTATGAATATAACATTTTAGAAGTGAGGGCTGGTGTTTGGGGGTTATAATGGGATATGGAAGGGCTAAAACAATTCAATAGATCATTCAAGGCCATCAGAAGTGCAAAAAATAGATGTGTGTGTGTGTGTGTGTGGGTCTTGACCCCGCCTCAGCGGTGTTGCTCAGTCACACCCTGCCTCACATTGCCTCGAACCATCCGTCAACTACATGACCAGGACAGACACACACATCTGGCCTAAAGTTGCCCTTTCCACAGACTGACATCTAGCCCCCCCACCCCACCCCTCTCCCCCCCACCCCCCACCCCCTCCCACACACACACACACACACAACATTTTGCTTCCCATCCCTGTGCATTCCTGGTCAGTCAAACGGTTACAAGGCCACGGCCACTTGGCCACTTAGCAAACTATTGATCTGTAGATGATACAGTGTGTTATGTGCATGTCACTTCTTCTTTTGTCCTGCTCTGTGAGTCATTTTTGAGTGATATGCTTTCTAAAGCTGAGACCACTTGTCCGTTATGTTACACAAACGTACACCAACATTCTATTTTGTTATATTTAACAATAAAGATCAAGATTACAGCCCTACAAAGAAGAAGGATCTCAATGTACACGTGCATTTGTCAGTATCAAAATTATTCTCATTCACATCAGAATAAAAGAAGATGACTGTGTGACAATCCTGTTTCGTATTTGCATCAAAATCAGCTGAAACGATGACAGTAGTTTGCAACAAAAAGAGACATATAATTACCCCTATGTGAGGTCTGGGAGGTCATGAAGAATGATGAGGTAATTTTTACGTGTTACAGCAGCTTTTGCGCAGCATAGGCACGTGCCCATTGCTCTCATTTGCACTTGGTTTCTGTGTCTCAGTACTGAATAAGTTCCCACTACACTGACGCAAACCACTGCAATGAAGAGTTGCACAAATGTTGCTATTTGCAGACTTTTTCAGTCAGCCTCTTTTCTCATTTGACCCACGTTTGTTCCAAAGCAGCAGGAAATGAAATGGAAACACAAACGATGAAACCAGCTGCAGCTGCTGTGGGCTGCATGACTGTGATACACAGTGTGTAGTTTATGTAGGACAATAACTATGGATAGACTCACTGTGAGTAAAAATCCACTTCACTCTCGTGTCAGTTTGCCCGCAACCACAAATTGCATCTATGTTTATATGAAAGTGACACTAAAGCAAGACCTTTTTTGCAACAGCAAAAATTAGAAGGTCATTGTTATGTTGAAAAAAATACAAAACTGTCCAGACCATATAAATGTTGTGAAAGATCATTTGTGTGACCTTTAGTTTAGAGCTCTTATTTTGAAAAGCTATAATAACAAACAAGATCCAGCAAATGTTTGGATGGATTATAGTACGGTAAATTCTGTGTGCTAATGCATCACATTGCATTGCATTGTGTTAAGCAGGATCTAATAACACAATAAATGCAAAAATAACCTGTTGTTGGACTGAAATAAGAAACGCATAATTATGTACCACTCTATACTTGAAATAGCAGCAAAAATAATCGCTTGAAGAGGGAAAAGAATGAGGAGGAAAACTGGGGAAAACATAATTGGGTACTGGTGCTTTCATTCAGTAGGACCTCCTCCTCCTCCTCTCCTCCTCCTCCTCCTCCTCTTCTCTTGCTTATTCCCTCACTTCTCAGTCACACACCCTCTCTCACACACATAATACCATCCATAATTGATGCTAGCTGCAGGCAGACAGTAAAAGGCTGGACTTTGTAGCGCAGCTGGATGTGCAAGGAGGAAAACTGAGGCAAAATGGTAGAGCAGGTACTTCTGAAAAATACACTGGAGTTTTCCTCCATCTCCCTGTTTATTCTCACTCTCTTTCTTCCTCCTGTAATTGTTGCTTCGGAGTTTGCTCTCTCACTTTGCAATGCTGTGCTTGCTGCATGCTCCTGTTTAAGTTTTGACCAGAGAGTGAAGAAAGAACTGGGGAGAGAGACAAATGGTGTGTGTGTGGGGGGGGGGCTCTGTCCTGCTTTAAATATTCTTGCCAACAGAGAGTATTGGTGCACCGAACTAGAACAACAGTGCATGTGGCATAATCCACATGCAACCTATGGCAAAATGCATGTCACTGGAGCATTGCAGTATGATCAGTGTTATTACCTTTAACTGGTTTGGAACAGAAGGGACAGTCCCCAGTCTATTGACTTCAGCAAAATTATTACTCCCATAAGTGGGTGCAATAAAAATGACTGCATGCCAGCTTTAATACTTAACTTTATGACTGTATCCTTTACTGGTATTTCCATTTATTGTCCTCAGAAAACACCGTTTTGAGAAATTGCTACAAAAAAACAGCAGAAAAACAATAATTTGCAAATAAACGAACTCTCTGCTCGGTATAAACTGCACTTTATTATTTTAATCTGCTTTATGACCTACTATATCACCTATATCATACATGTGTACAATTACTTTTAGAACAAAAGTTGCTCAATAAAAAAATGGTCAAACGTTAGCACGCATTTCCACCAGAGACAGGATGCATACATGCAGCGTTGGTTTGTAAGGCATGCAGAATCAGTAGGCAGCGTCAATGCATCTGATGATGGGAGCATTTACTTGGTGATTTACATGTCACATGGTGGAGGTCCGCCTCCACCATGTGACATGATGTGAGAAGATGGACTGCAAAGTAGATTTGGTTGGTATTGGCTTGTTTTGCTATTTAGTTGTCACAGATATGCCATGGATAATTAGGGGTTGCCTGATTTATTTATTTATTTTAGTTCTTTAGTTTAATGCCACTCTACATTTAACTCAAACACATCAGTACTTCTTATTGTTGTGGTCCTGCTTTAATCACCGGTGACTGTTCATGGAAACCATAGATCTCATCATCTATAATGTTGACACGGAACAAGAGTGCAGTACTTTACACTCTGTCAAGACAAACATATAACTCCTACCATGCTAGGTAATGTGATAAACAGCCCGAGTGAACAGGGAAGAGCCATAGCAACACAGTTTTCTATTTTTAATCCTTTATTAAGAGTTAAGTAGAATCAAGAACTGTCATTTAAGAGACTGAGAAATCTTGTCTGTTGGAGCATTAACCCTGGATTTCATTGTATTCCATAAGTCCCCTCTCTCGTTGTAGTGTGCATGTGTGTGTGTGAGCGCGCACGCGCACAGTTCTCTGCCACGTAAAGCATATTTCAGCCTTCCAAATGTGGTTCTCATTACACAGCAGAGCAGGGAGTTTAGCCAAGACTCATTCTCTCCCTCCCTCTCTCTCTCTCTGTAATGACCCACTGGAATAATACTCACTCATACACAACACAGCACACAATGGCCATGTGTTCAGTTGCCTTTTGCTCCTATGAGCAGATTCTATTAATTTTGTTTAGTAAACTCATTTTTCTTGTCTGTGTCTGAGTTTGATTGTCAGAATTCACCTTCCTTGGTATTGGTCGTTAAACTCCCCGGGCTGGTCTCTCTGGTCATTTTACATGCATAATGCACCCCCTGTCAGTTAACAAGGTGCACATTGACCTTTTTCCAAGTGATTTTAGTCAGGTTCCGTTGTTATGAAGGGCAAAATGACATAAAATAGACTCGAGTAAACGAAACATTGACCAGCTCCTATTAAGCTGCGACCTATCGCTGGCTAGTTGTGTCAGAATGCATTCGTTGACTTGAGGTATGCGGCTCCGGAAATCATCAAGATGTTTCTCTGGTGAAAGGACGCACATGCGTTGAGGTTTTACTTCCTTTTTTTTAGGAATACGGGGGATAAATTGACTGTCCTTTTTAGCGCGTGGTCGGACTGCATAGTTTTTATTTATGCCTGCTGATAATCGATCACAGTAAGAGGGAGAATACCTCAGAACACCTCACCTATCACTGTGTAATTAGTTTCACGCTATGTTTTCATCTTTCAAAGTCCACAGGAAGCATCTTTTGAATATACACAATGACTTAAACATTCCAAATCTCTGTCTCTACAGGGTAACCAGGACACACCGGCACCCCCGGATCCATCCATGGCCCAGGCTTATCCATCAGCCCAATTTGCGCACCCTCCCCAGAACAGCATCCCTGCTGAGTTCACAGCTTCACACCCCCATCCGCATCCACACTCCCACCCACATCCACACCCTGCAACGGCACAAGACTACAGCGGCATCCAGGCCTCTGTCAGCGAGCATCCGCTCACCATGTACCAGACCTCACAGAGCCACACCGAGCAGAGCGCGTCAGACTCTGGCAGCCAAACGGTCACCGGCACAGCCACAGTAAGGCGTCACGGGAAGCTGATTAAAACACGTTCTAATGGTTTTAAATTAAATCCCCACGCAACAAACACAGCATTCATTACAGCATCAGGCCCAACACTACCAATGACTAATGTCACACTGAGGATACCACAGATAAGAGATCTCACAGAATCTTGTAGGATTAGGACAACTTTCTGAAGGAAAGCAATTTGGAGGGTGACTGGTTTTTGTACTTGTGTCTTCTCAAACAGTTCTCTTTAAGGCTGCCGTTCTTGTAAGCGGTAAATTGTGTGTGTTGACTCCTCCCCACTTGCTTTCAATGGAATTCTATCACAGGCATCCCAGTCAAGAATGAATTCAATGGCAGCATAAAAATGTTGGGGAAAATCTATCATATTATTATAGTAAATTTGAGTGTTTTTTTACGTAGTTTGTATGATTGTTGTTTTAATGTAAAGAATCCCTTTGACCTGAGTCATGTTTGCTTAAAAGTCCACCTTTTTCTCTTGATCGCACATGTCAGGTTGCAACTAAAAAGTGACCATGTGCTGTTATCCTAATATCACTCCAACGCATCAGCAGTCCACAGACAATTGCCCATGACCCCCAGAGGGCATTTTGGAGCAAATGTAATATTAGTTATTAGCTTTAATGCCATATATGTGTGCCTCCTTGCAGGCAATCAAACTCCCACTGTTCACTTTGTTATCTAGATTTATTACTTTGTTCGGGGAGGCCAAAATGCTTCAGTCACCCCCTGGTGGCTGTCTGCAAACACCAAGTAGGTCATAAATCGGATCTGATTCTCATTTCTTAAGCAGTGAGATTCACTACATTCGACACTGTTTATTGCTACAGGTGTATAAGTTATAGCCAGTGCAGTTCAGCCAGGCCGTGTTCAGCTTACTGTTGTGACAATGTTGGCCCCTGATGCTGCGAGGCATACACTGCTTCCAATAGTTGTTTGAACTGTCTGTTTTTTACTCTATTGCAGCTTATATGGCCCATTGAAGATGATTTAAAAAGACAAAGATAATAATTATCGGTGTTATTCTTTTTAGACTGGGATCATATATTAAAATCTTGACAGGTAAATTGGAAATGTTAGTCAGTTTCTTTGTGATCATTTTTTAAGAGAGTAGAAGAGAAGGAAATCCCATTAGACATTTCTACACGCATTCTGTTTTTTAACAGCATAATGCCATAACAACATCCACTAACAAATCAGGCTGCATGTATCCTAAAGGCAAAACTCGGGGCAAACCTAAGTCAATGAACCATATTCTCCCGCTCATTAAGCTCATCGCTATGCCTGATAAGTAATAACTGTAGGCAACATGGATGTGAGGATCAAAACCCATCAACTTTTGTCTCCTCTCATCTACACCGTGTTGCACGGATGACATAAAGACGTGGATTATTGAAGTTTGTGACAGGGCATTAATATGAATGCGATAGGGAGTTGGGCATGTCCTCTCCCCTCAGGGAAATCACACCTTGGGTAATTATTAACCTGTCAAGCAGGCTTTACAATTTACAGTGGTTGGCCTCAAGTTTGACCTCCACTGCACCTTTACTTAAAACTTTGGATCTTTCTCCTTCGACTAAAGAACTGTAGGGCGAATCTGTGATGCACCTTTGGTTTTTCAAGTCTTATTAACTCAGCAACAGCAAAGACGGCAAGCATTTTATCCTCTCAAATCCTATGATGAACGCAGATGGTAACCTTGGTTGGTTGAATGTCACATCCAGGAATCTCACTGCTTTTTCCCCCTAAAATAAAGAGGCCAATGTAATTTGAGGGAAGAAAATGTCGATAAAGTAAAAATGAAAGTCGGGAGTATGAATATCACTTTTGCATGTAATATCAGAAAATAAATCCACTTAACATTTTAAAAGTAAACATTAAAAGAAAGTGTCCCAACTAAAGGTCATATGCAGAAGATGCTGTCTTTCTATTTGAGACACTTTTTATAGCTCCACTTCATGGGGGTTTTGTGTTGGAAAGGTATCTGACAAAAACTTTCTATTCCTGTCATTTTCCAGGTGTTGCCTTTACACCACTTTATGTTTTTCTTGCTTCCTTTCATCCTTTTTTTGGGAAATATTATTCTTGTCAATTCTACCTCTTTACAACTGTAAACAGGACACTGAATTTGGTGACATCTGATGGATCATTGCATGTGTGTTTTGTTTAGCCGTTTAAACTAACCCAAAGTGGATAAGTAATTTAAGTAAGTTACACTTGAAGGAAATAGAGAGTGTTGAGTTTGGCTTACAGTCATCTTAGAGCTTATATGTTAGAGCAGCTTGAAGAGCTGTGGTATAATGTCTCCAGCTCCCTATTAATCTTTGCAAATTTTGACAATATGCTTTATCAAACACGAAGCCCTTGTTTACATGCTGGGAGCATTGTGCCATTATTTCTGCGCCATGCAGCAAACCCACCTCCCTCTCCACGTGATTCCACGCAAGAAAAGAGTGATAGGGTGCGGGTATGTTGGCAGTGTGAAGACAGCAGCAGACTGTACATCTGGAAGTTTCATCACCTCCTTAGTCAGCCTGCCTGCTGCACTCCTCCCCTCGCATCAGCAAACCTCCCTCTCTGTTTTTTTCCTCTTCTTTTTCATCCACTTCTGCTCAGTTTCCTCTTAACCCTTGCATATCTCGGCTCAGCTGCTCACAACAGCTGTTTGGCATCACAGAGAGCTGAGGTACTACACCCCATCTAATGTTACAGACACAGAGGATGAAGTTATTTGTGATTTCCAACATCGCGTTAAAATTCAGAAGAAAAATGAGATCAATATTGATCAATATTTACTAAATAAACTAAATGCAAACCAAGCATATTGGCATGAATGATGTCAAAAATGGTATTTGCATGGTCACAAAACAAAATTAAAGGCTATAGGCCATCTAGTGATTTAAGTGTGTCATTATTGGTACCGATACTAATCATTTATGTATTAGTATTGACTAATACCTTACATGATTTTGTTTAAATAACTTGATTGTTTGAAGAGAACAGGCATTTGACATGGGCTACTAACAACTTTTGACATTTTGGTAAAGGAGCAGTATTTTAAAAGAAATCATTCAAAGTAATCATAAAACAGCTCTGATATGGTAACACATGAAGCAATGATGTTAATTTCAAATACTCATATCAGTGACAATGGTAAAAGCAAAGTGTCTGGTTCAGAGACCACTAGCACAGCCGTTTCTCTGGCATAATGGTGAGGCACTGTGGAAAAAGTTCCAATATTAGCACGGCCATTGCCATATGGCCATATTGCCATGACAATATGAAACGTAATTGAGACAGTACATCATTCGAATGTGAATGGGTTAGATCACTGGATCTGACACCCTAACAGGGAGCCTCTACGCTGGGGGAGGCGGAAGGATTTCATGCGTTATTGTATTTTGATTGTAATTGTAGTACCAGCTTTGGCCACAAGCTTACATCTTGCTCTTTTAAAGTCCCTCCAATTTAATTTGCTAGTAACAAATTCAAAACAAATGACAATGAAATTGTGCTGAATGTTTAAGTCACAAAAGAGGTTTTTTCTCCCTTAACTTTTTGTTGTCATGGTCTATTTTGCAAGAAGGCTTACAGCGATAAGAATATGAAAGGCATTGTCTGAATTTGATTTGGAATATTTTTAATACATGATGAGACAAGACCATAGAGCAGCATTTTATAAATTTGCCCCATTCAGAAAACAGAGAACTTTGGATTTTTAAACCTAATCTTTCTTCTACCTTTACTTGCCAGTTTTACTGTCTCTCATTCCAGGGCCTGCCGTTATTTAATCGCCTTCATTTTTTAAATTGAAAGTCAGTTGTCAGAATGTCGCACATTCAGCACTTTGAGTTTTCACAATAATGAAGAATAATCAAATCTCAACGTGCTGGCTGCATTACAAGCATTTATCCAAAGTGAACCTGGTACTGGAAGAAGCGTTTAGCTAACTGTAAAGTCTGTCAGCATGATAGACTTTTTCTGTGTGATGTCCTGAGGCTGGAGCTGAACCTCTGCAGCCTCTCAGTAATGTGGTGCATGTGCTGTGTGTGCATCTTGGGGGAATGACCTCATCGGTGTTTAGAGCAACATTAGCCTCCTGTCCAACCCTGCAGTTTTTACATGGACAGGAAAGAAAAAAAGTTTCTCTGTAAACTGTTCAAACACACATTTACTTACTTTTATAAACATGTTCATATATAAATTACGTTGTATCCCTGCACAGAATGTATTCTATAAGTATTAGAAAAATCAGATAATAGCACTTCCTTGTCTTTGACTGAACAAAGGCTGCCCTTTTTGCATGATGCATGTGGTCATCTTAAACTGGTTGTAAATTTGTCCAGCAGGACATAGAAAGTGGAGCCACAGTATCAAATTACTGCCCATACTTTTGGACAACCCCTGGCGTGATCAGAGGCACTGCTCAGCTGCAACTCATGTACTTTTTTTTTTACTGACTACATGAATAAAATCATTTTTCTAAATCTGGGCAAATTAGGAAATTACCTTAGATGTTAGCCACAACCTGCCACAAAAACATATTTGGAATCCTTCCACAGTGTCATTATATTAATAATATGTAACCGCGATAACTGATTAAAATAATATTACAAATATTATGCCATATATATATATATTTTTTATTTATTTATTTATTTTTGCTAAATGCTGTCAAATGACTAATGACATATACATTCATACACACACACATACGCACACACACACACACACAAACATATATATAATTAAATATATAATTATAATATACTGTATATATATATATATATATATATATATATAATTCCCTTATATAAAAATATAAAGGTAGATTGTTTCTTCACTATTAAGATATTTTCTTAATCTCTGCACCAACAGAAGAATCTCCAATATGTCTGAAAGTGCTTTGCATTCATCCTGGCTTGGCCCCCACATATCATTTCGCCATGCCAACAAAAGGAATGAGATGACAAGCTTTGTCTCAGTTTGTGTGTTTTATCTCTTTGGTGTGTGAGTGTAGGCGGATGTCGCTGCCAACGAAGGACTCTGCACAGATGGCAGTCGCTGTTGTGTGTGTGTACACACTCCTTTCCATATGTGTCAGTATATACCTAGGCGTTGCGTGGAAGACTTGCAGTCTGCTGGCCTTATGCTGCTTCTTTTCAAGCTCAGGCACCCACACACACGCCTGCACACACAAGCACACACACACACACACACACACACACACACACACAGGGTGTATTTTTAGCTGGCTTGGAGCCTGGGACATTTTGTGAACAATAGAAGAGAAAGGAGAACACTGTACAGTCACGAGTTTGGTGCTGTAATGTTGCTTATGGCAGCCATGTTCAGCTCTTCAACTGTACAACCAGCAGTGTAAATAACGCCTTGTTCATATCAAATAATGGGAATAATTATCACCACCATTTTCACCCTCAGCTAATCTGTGTTATTATAGTACATTACTGCCATTTATTTTAGTTTTTAGTTGTAAGTAATGCAAATGGTGAAACTGCAAAAACAGACTGGATTCTCATCTGTTTACGTCCAACCAACCACTGTAATTTTATATGGTGGTATAAAGTACAGGCTCTCCACAAGTATCGTACTATCAATTTTTCCTCTGAAGTACAAATATATGATTTTGAATATTAAACTTATGACAGCCTTGAACAAAATAATTTATGTCAAATATACAATGCAGTAACCAATATAGCAATACAATGGTTCGACTGTGCAGTGCTACCTTGTCCTGCTGCTGTGCAAACTCTTCACCTTGTTTATTTATATCTTACAATTGTAAATTTTTCTTATGTAGGTTTCTATATCTGCTTATATTTTTAGGTATATACATCCTTTACATTTCGAAAAAAATATTTTTTATTTAACTGATTTTACTGCTTCTTAAACTCTGCATTTATTAGCCTGCTCTGACTGATACCTTGGTGTACTTGTACAGTAACAATAAAGACTGCTCTTCTTCTATATCAGTGTAGATTTTAATATATATTTTTGTACATCTGGACTGGTCACAGGTTTTTTATTTGGTGCTTTTTTTCCATCTCTATTTTCTATTTGTCTCTGAAGTATTAATTTATGAACAAGACATGCTCTGGCTGTAAACCAGAACTGAGACACTCCAACAGTTTTGATAACAAACACACAAACACACACACACGCACACACGCACACACACACTCTTGCAGTGTAATTGGAGACTGTGGAGTTGTCTCTGGTGTTTAACAACCATTGATCTCACTCACAGTGAGAGCTAAAGGACAAACAGAGACTGCTGCTGGCACTCTATATGTGCATGAGCATGTATTTTGTGTCTGTGTATGCATTTTACAAGCAGACAGACAGACAGACAGACAGACAGACAGACAGACAGAAAGACAGACAGACAGACAGACAGACAGACAGACAGACAGACAGACAGACAGACAGACAGACAGACAGACAGACAGACAGACAGACAGAATGTCTAACCTTGGTCAGTGATTTCATGTTCCCTTCACTGTGAAGTCTCAGTCATGCGCCTCTCTGTTTCCCAGCAGACAGATGACGCTGCTCAGACAGACAGTCAGCCACCATCACAGACTGTACCTGAAAGCACAGACAGTAAGACCCAACCCAAGAGACTTCACGTCTCCAATATCCCCTTCAGATTTCGAGATCCCGATCTCAGACAAATGTTTGGTGTAAGTATGACCGGCAGTTTTGTGATGTTAAATGCTATTTTTTGTAATAAGCAATTGATCAACAACACACACGTATATATCTATATCTATATGTATATAAATATTGATATATATTGATATAGATATATATGTAAAACCACCAAGTTTATTTTTTATTGTGTCATTGCAGCAATTTGGCAAAATCCTGGATGTGGAAATCATCTTCAACGAGCGTGGTTCTAAGGTACTTTCTATGTTTTCACCACACTTTTCTGCAGTTGCATTGCTCAGTGATGAATTTTTAGAGTTTTGATATTCTGAAATGGATTCTGAAATTCTGCTAGGATTAATGAGTGCAGTTTTATCCCCAGCACGGGACCAACAGTGTCTGTTTATACCCTTATACTACATGCAAATTGTGCTTTAGTGCTGGAGGAATTATGATGTAATGTAGCATGAAAACACCACAGAGTTAAAGTGAACTTACAAAAGCCTTTGGTTGGATTAATTAATAGCTGCATCATGATATCAATGTACAGAATACAATATAATAAAATACAAAATAACAGAATATACTTTATTGTCTCTTAGTGGAAATTTGGCATGGACTCCCTGTGCAAAGTAGTTAAAATAAATATACATGAAATACATGGGACAGCTATACGTATACATAATTTCACATGGGAAATCCAATAAAAGATTAGAAAAGATAAAAACACAAGCAAAATACAGGGTAAAATGACATTATTTAATAGGTTGGGGTTTTTGTCCTGTACAAAAATAAATCATGATTCATTGCCTGTGTAATCCTTATTTAGACCACATGTTTTTATTACGAGTGTAACCAGGATGCTCTACTTCTTATTGCTCAATAATTTTCTTTTTGCAGCAAATTATTTTCACATGATTTGAAGGTTGTCGAGCTAAGTACACTTCATGCACCTGTCACAAAGACCCTCTGGGGGTGCTAGTTATTATTGAGGGATGTTAAGAACTCTCGTGGGCTTAAATGAAAAATAGAACAGAGCAGGCAATTAATGTGTGAAAACAGTGAAGAGTGTCAGTTCAAAAACGAAAACTTGTCAACACAAATGCCAATACTGCTAATAGGCCTGTATTGTTCTTCAGTGTTTTCAATTACATCTATGCAGTTAAAAGACATTAGAAATACTGTGTGAGATTGGACTCATCATGACTTTTATCAGTTAACAACTGGCTTTTAAAAGTCTTTTTTTAAAAGTTTTTCTCCATGGGGATGGTGTCAATGACTAGCTTGATTTCAAAGTGACAGCTGACACTTTTTGCTGACAGGGACTTTCTTTTTTTAACACACTGTCCAACAAAAACAACAACAAAAAAATTCCTATGAGTCATTTGTACAAGCAGCTTTTTAAGTTTTGCCAGTAGTAAGCTAATTTCAAAACAAAGTATAGTATGTGACAAGCAAGGGTGGAGAAGTGGTGTTTAAGATTAAATCTAGATTTGTGATCTGTGAATATATCTATGTTAAAAATGTTCATCTGATATTTCAGTTTGTTCTCTACATTGTTTGTTGTGGGTAAAAAGAATTAATGTGCCTGTTTTACCTGCTTCTTCTCGTCTTACATCCAGGGTTTTGGGTTCGTAACGTTTGAACACAGCATGGATGCGGACAGGGCCAGAGAAAAATTACATGGCACCGTGGTAGAAGGCCGCAAGATCGAGGTGCATGTTCATATATATTTCCTTCCACCTGTTTCTTCTCCGTGTCCTTATTTTCTTGTACTTTTCTAGAGGTTTGTGTATGTTTGTGTGTCTGTGTGTGTGGGTGCTCCTTTGTCTGTGTATTTGAGACTCATCATAACATCGTAGCCTACCATCAAATTATTAAGTCATTCCAGTTCTCAACAGCTAGATTTCCTCATGCAGATCTGTCATCATTAATACCTAGCATTTTACTGTCTGTGCGCGAGTTTGCTCATTTTACTCTTTCTTTGCTTTTTTGATCTTTTCTTTGTTTCTTTCTTGATTTGCTTTGGTTTACATGATCATCTTCTGTTAAAGAAATAATACATTTTAAAAAGCCTTAGAGTTTGTTGGTGGTGATGTATTGCGGTTTTATTCTTTAGTGAAAAAATAATTATTTAAAAAAAAAAATATCCAAAGTTTACTAGTTATCCTTTTCAGTCAAATGCCATTCAAAAAATGAGCACCAAAATCCCAACTGCCTTGAAGCATAACTCTATCCATATATATATATATGCATTCATTCCACTAAGATATGAAATATTTACTACTACATTCATAACCAAGTAGTAGTAATACAAAGAGCTGAAGCGATCCACTACATAGTACAATTCAATTCAGCATCATGCAGACAGAACCCCAAATAAGGTCCACACAGGCAATTTTTTACATGTCTGAAGTGGATGGTGGGCAAACGATGTAGTTTATTGTATTTCACATTATCTGACAGTATTCTAATATGTCAGAACAGAACTGAAACAATAAATCTAAACCTAATAAGAAAGTACAAATCTGGACTGTAAAGATGTGTATATTCTGAACCAGGATAAACAAGTCACCCTCTAAAATCAGAGGGTTTGCTCACATTGAAGTTGCTGTTTAAATTTTTATGTGTTTTGGGTTCGTTTTCAAGCTACAACATCAAGTCCTCATGTTCTTCAAAGTTACTAAATAAGTCAGACCCCAGAAGAATAACTTTTACCTAAAAAAAATGTTGTAGTTCTTTTTTTCGCATTATAGAATCTATTCCTGCTACAGCATTTCCTTTTAACTGCCATACACTTAAATACTCCACAAAGTTCTACTTAACACTGCACAGAAATCCCATCAAACTCAAGGTTTAACACCACAACCTATTAGACTCACTCAGCACACCTGAAGAGCGAAATCTAACCTTGAAGAAAATAATGAGAGAAAAGTATCTAAATCTATGTATCGATCAACCTAGCAGGGTGCCTGTCACGGTTCAATGCCTTCTGCACTTTTGAGTTCTTTATTTGCCAGATGTAACAAACTGAAAGCAAATGTGAACAATGGGATCCCAATCAGCAGTGTGTGCTCGCCTCCTCTGTCCAGTGTGAGGAAAAAAGGTAGCTCAGTTTCAGCAAGACACACCATCGCCATGGTGGTGCAGTAACCATGCTCTTTACCGCCGCTGGTATTGTTTTTCAGACCTGTCATTCAGACATGGATTTTGTTCTTCAATTACCTCAAATCAATACGATGACCTCAACAACGACCAATCAAATCAATTTGACACAACCTACTTGTTGAAATCTTACTCGTGGATCTTTTTTTTATTCCCATGCATATTCTCCCCCATATCATCTGGCAGCTTTGACGGCTCGTGGCCCACATTCTTTAATCACAGCTTTACCCTCCAGCTCCTGCACTGCAACCTGTGTTTTTCCAGTTGACAGATTATGTAGTGAAGCCACTTCACATACTCATTACATTCCATCCAAGTGAAAACCAACGATAGCTCTATCCAGCACGGCTACAATTTACTACCAGAGGCCGAAGAACTCACATCACAAAGATGCACTTCCCCAAACCCCCCTCAAGCTAAATTAGGCAATTATCTCTCCATCATGCTTGACACTTCAAAAATACAGGCTTCTGCTTCAACAATGTTCTTCAGCAGGAAGCTACCATTAGACCTTTCCAAAGAATAGTCCAAGGTGTAGGACCCTATTCTTTCAAGCTTTCTTTACTGCCTATCACTGTCACACTTCCACCACACCATCTCATCTTGACTCACAAATGCTATTCCCAAGATCTCCTCATCACTCCAACTAAAGTATCTGTAATTCTTTGCTAGAATAAGATCAGCTACACTATTAAACAGGGGTGTGTGTGTGTGTGTGTGTGTGGGGGGGGGGGGTTGCCTCATATTTATCCCCTTTAACTTTTGGGAATTCAAACCAAACCGTGTGACATGAAATGTGTTGATTTGGCCTCAAAGCTTCACATAGTTGGTTAATATGAATCAGAAATATTTTAAATAAAAAACCTAAATGCATATTGGGTCAAATTTACTAAAGGGTTGCGTTAACTAAAACTCCTGCGAAAAATATGTGCGAGCTGAAGTGTGAACGGAGGACTGCGTCTTTGAAGTGACCAAAGCATCATGCGCTGTCCATTAAGCATCGGCCTTAATGAATAGGGAACATGGGGCGTTTTCTGCCCCGGTGATCAAAATACGGGGAGGAGAAAATTCAAATGAGAAATATTAGCACACATAGTACGGTTTCCTAAACCTGGAAGTATTTGTGGTGGTTGTGATTGCGTCTAAATATAGAACATTGGATGGGCCGCTGCAAATGACTTTATGCGCACTGGCTGCTGTCATTTTCACCAGGAGGAGACACAGGAACAAAAAACAATGACGTAGAAAACATTTTTTTTGTCTATGTCAGTATATTTGGAATGACAAAAGAAAAAATCCTTTAGGTAGGTCACCTAACAGCCCATCTTAGAGCTGCAAGGTTTGCATTGAGATGTATTAAATGCTGTAACGGGAAGCTACATAAAAGTCCCAACCTCATGGGAAGCACATTTACCGTAATTTCTGGACTACATAGCGCACCTGATTAAAAGCCGCATAATCTAATTTTAGAAAGAAAATCAATTTTGTACTTATACAAGCTGCAGGTATCCCACATAGTAATATGAAAAATTAGATCGAAAACATTCAGTACCGGTATATGTTTTTATTACCGTAAGAGACGAGTCACTGACGAGTGACAAACAGACAGGTAAGAAACAACAGCCACTCTTTTCATTTGTATGTTTATACAGAGACCTTAAATCCAATTTGCATCACGTCAGGATTTTTTAACCTTTTAAACTAATTTAATCCGCTTAGCAACATAAATATATTGTACCGGTAAATGCTTTTTTTTTTCTAAGGGTGTCTGTAATGCAGCTACCTTGAAATATATGTTTGTATCAGCTACACACAAATTACATTGTTTATCCTTTTTTTACTCAAACAATGAACAATCTAAAACTCCCTGATGGTTCACCTCTAAAATCTCTATTTTCATCGCGGTGGCGATTGCTTTTGCCTTCAGTCTGATTTGTACAGCGGAAACACCGCGGCCGCCTGCTCTCTGTGTGTTGACCCAGTCTTCCAGAAAGTTGTCATGCTTGGGCCACCTGCGATGTTTACGTCTAAAAGCTTTTGTCGTCTTTTTGCTTTCGATCAGTTCTTCAGGCGGGCATCGCCACCTTCTCGCCATTGATTACCGTAATGTATGCCAAGATTACGCACGCCAACTCGATTTCCTTCTTCATCGCTTTTAACTTAAAAGCCGCATCATATGCTTTTCTTCTAGTATTTTCCATGTTAATGAGGGTTAGTAAAAATGACTGATTCACAATAGTTGTGATAGTGCGCCACGAAAAAAAACATAAATAAGTCGCACGGTAGAATAAGCGGTATAGAATAAGTGTTTACAGTGTAGGAAAAAAGTAGCGGCTTATAGTCCGGAAATTACGGAAAATACTTGTCACTTCCGCAATTTGTCTTCAAAGATAACCTATAAAATGACCAAACCCAGAAGGTGGAAAAAATTTTCACAAGCATGCAATTTAGCGCTCCTTATTGGAGATTTTAGTAAATCAGTAAATCATACATTCTGTTAACTGACTGGATTCTGTGGAGGTAAAGTAAATTCTTTATTGCAATACTAGTCACAAGCAGTTACACAAAAATCAGAAGCAAAGTGAAGGATGTATGAAATGACGGGAGTGTGACCGGGGTCATCTCCAGAAACTGATAAATGTGCATGAAGACAATTGGAGGAGTCCAGCAAGAAACCTTTTGCCTACACTGAAGGAGGTCAAAAGCTTCAGCAGCTGGGAAAGGAGGTCAAAGAGATCAGATTTTTATGTATGAAATGGAAACTGAAGGATAAACCTCCGGCATTTATCCACACGTGGGCGACTGTAAAACATGGTGGAGAAGGCACAACACTGTGTGAATCCATACAGTTAGTTCCAATGAAAAAAGTGACAACCGTGAATCATGTTTTAAAGTATGAAACATTTTTATTCAGAATTTCCACTCTGATTATAATGATTCATGTTGCCCTGCTGATAAATGTAATTAAAAATTGGCCATCACAATTGAATTTTTTTTTTTTAAAGGAAAATCACTCAAGAGCTCCCACTGAGGAAATCAGTGTGCTAAATCTACAAAAGTTCAATTAACACACTGTGGTATTCATCATTCGTTGATTGTAGATCTTCCATGGCAACTCGTGGCTGTGATCTGTGCTGCTCTTACTCTACTCTAATTTAACAATTCACCTTCTTGACACGCCAACTTAGTCAACATATCGTCTCTCAATCCTCAAATAATGGACATTTTTCCCGTTCACAGTTCTGATCTTAACAAGTTATGTGATTTAGTACTACATTTTTATTTTTTTTAAATGGAGCACATCTGGAGGAGCAACACTACAGCTTTGCCTTTTCCTGCTACATCCAGCTGCAAGTCACGCAGCTACAGATGAGCCTGTCCACTGCAAATGAAATATAAGTAGAGCCCTTACAAGAGAATCACTTTGGAGGCTTTCAGAGCCCTGTGGTAAAATACATCAAGGGTCTGTGCCAGTAGGGGCGTGTTGCTTTGCTTGCAAGTGAGACATGAAATGAAATATGAATCAGGGAGGCTGGGTTGAGTAAGAGATTTATGACTTCAAAGGTTTTTAAGATCACCCAAAACAACGTACATTGCTTTCTCAAAGACAGGATTTGGCTGTCCTGTAAATCGATCATTATTTGATCTCTCATCACCTCATTTGCAAGGTAGGTAGAGCAAACATTTTGCTCTTGTCTGTGGCAGAACAATGCAGAATAATATTGAAATACCACATTCAATTTGAAGTAGGATTTTACATGTGTTCCTGTCCAGCCTGCAGTTGCCCTGTACCAAAAGCCAATTTACTTTACATTGATCTGTTACTGGGCCTTATTCATATGGTTGATGAAGCTCATGCTGCAGGGATAACACTGGGGAATGCTCTCTGACAAGCCTCAATTTGCATTTTGAGATATTGTCTGATCATTACTCAGGTGCTGGCCCCCGTGTCTATAACCATTGAAAATGACATATCTTTTTTTAGGATTGGTTTAGTTTATCTCTAACTAAACATGACACCATATTTCTGTAGAATTGTACATTTAAAAAAAAATCTGTAGTATTTGCATTACCAAATGAATGCTTTCATTATAGAAACCCTGAACCATATTTATTTACTTTTTTACATATTTTTGTTTAATTGAAAATCAATCAAATGTAATGTGATGAAAACATTTCTCTTGAGCCAATCAGATTAATTGCTGGTTCTGTTGGATTCCATTTGAAAGCTCAGCCACTCTATAATTTGCTGTATAGTTGAGCCAATTAAATGTTTTTGCTCTCAGTCAATCAGTATGATGGATAAAGGCATCTTGTTTGGACAAAATGGGCAGAGTTATACTTTAAGAAGCCAGCCAGATGCTTTTATGGAGAGAGCTGAAAGAAGAGAGAGTTTGTGCAGTGGAATGATTGCAAAGGTTTCTTGGCCACCTGAGTAAGACACTGCTTATCCCTTTCTCATCCCCTCCTCCTCCCCCACCATCTTTCCAATGGTAGCTCATTTAGAGTCCCATCAGTTACAACAGTACACAAACAAGTGGG
Source organism: Takifugu flavidus (assembly GCF_003711565.1). Taxonomy (NCBI): domain Eukaryota; kingdom Metazoa; phylum Chordata; class Actinopteri; order Tetraodontiformes; family Tetraodontidae; genus Takifugu; species Takifugu flavidus. The sequence continues at coordinate 936,858 of NC_079537.1, read as the reverse complement.
CGGGGCCAAAAAAGGTTTGGGAATGGTAAGTGTGGGCGAGCAAGCCATTCTGCCAGCATTTCCTCTCTCTCTTCCTCTCTCTTTGGAACGTTTGCAACGCTGAGACACACATGACATTTCTTTTTTGAATTGTGGTTGAGTTGATGCTGTATATTGACATACATATCTTTCTTGCGTGTCGGCGTGCGTGTTCATCCACTGAGTGTCCTCCTTGAAGCTTCATATGCGAGCAATACTGACTGAGATATGGATTTGTTTGCACATCTGAGATTGTTGAAAACCCTTTTTTCAATGTTCTTTTTTGAATTAATTTCTTTTGGTTTTTAAGAGTTGATGCATCCTTGGTTTTGTTTCCCTGTTTGGTACTCGTTCGAATTTCGGAATGATTTGACTGGTTGATTTGGTTATTTTATTCCATCATTTTCCTTTTTTTTCCCGTTGATTTTGATTCCCAATGTCTTCAACTGCGATGAATTCGAGAGGCTGTGGTCTGAGTGTGTATGCTTTGTGTTGCTTTTGTCACATCAGTTCTTCTCACTCTTCAGAGTTGACTTGATGTTGCATAATGCCCCAACTACACTTTTCTTCCCTCCCAATGACATTTTCTCTCATTTTAATTCCACTTCTCCCTGCCGCATGCATCTACTGTATACATTGACCAAACATATTGTCTCTGAGTGCATCTGCTGTTATTTATTTACTTTTGTTACGTTTGTATGTTACTGAAATGTCACTACAGTTGGGGAGAGCATGCTAGAAAATGTCATAAGATAGAACACTTGGAAATGAGAAAGAAGACTGATTTCTTTGGGTGTGTTTTTAAGTGTTTTGAAAACACACAAATGACATGGATGTTTGCCATGATACAGTCTACAACTTTCTTTATTCATTAAATTAGGACACTATGCATGCAAACCTTCTCTAACAGTCCCTATGAACAGAAAGATGCCATGACTCATGCTTGTCTCTATCTACTATAGGTCAATAATGCAACTGCCCGAGTAATGACAAACAAGAAAACTGTCAACCCATATGCAAATGGTAAGTTAAGCTTGCTTAACCCAAATATAACCATATATTGACATAATTTTTTTAATTAAATCCAGAAAAAAACACAGATCTGGGCCTGTAAGGGACTAGTTTTATAACCCCAGAACAGCTTAAATTGTTTTTTTTTTCAGTTTTTTCAAAGTTAACTTGATGTTGAAATTGGAAAAATATTGGGGGGGGGATGAAGAAAATTGGAAAAATAAGACAATATTTCACTTTAAGAATATGGTTTTTATATGTATATTTGTCTTCTGCTTGGCAGCTTGCCACATTCGGCATTATTTTTTTATAAAAATAAGCATTTTGCAACATGGCCTTTTCAACCCCAGTGTTCCTCTGTCCGTTTTCATTGATGCTTATCATTTCTATTTTGAAAATGATGTGGACCACACTATTTAGTGCATCCCTGCTAGGAAAGTGTGATATTCTTCAAGTCATATCAAGTAATCAAATTTAAAATATTAACACGATCTCATTATAGTACTTAAAATAATAGAATCAATATAGTATATGTGGACCTGCCATTCTAAATTAGAGTGACATTTAAATAGACTCATCTAGGCACATATATGGACCTGGTTTAAGTCACATTTAATCATTTCTTGGTTGGACTAACATCTTCTAATAAAATATTCACATAAATCTATGTGTAACTGCATGCTACTGCTTATACAAGAAACGTATATTCTACATATTTAAACATAACCTTGACTTGGCCTCAGCTTAATGGAGGGAAAAAAGTAGTGGTACTGTCTTGTCTGGAGTTTCTCAAGTCTTGATACTTTCTAACTTTTACTGACCTGAATGCACCTGTATTTCTGCAAGTAAATAAATAAACAGCAGCGACTGCAAAGATCATTTTATATGTTTATATTATATTTGAGAAACAGAAATTCTTTAAATTGAAGTTCTGCTTAGCCATTCAAGTTGTTGAAGTCTTTGTTGGCATAAAAAGGAGGCATTATATACTGCTACGGTCTGGCTCATAATCCCCAAAATGTAAACAAAAGAAGATTTTTTCAGTGTCAGCATTTTTGCCACGTGCCCAGTAAATGGAGTCAATGGCTTCTGGCTGAAACAAGAAGATGACAGACACACGTCCTCCAACAAACCAACAAAGTCAAGTCTAGCGAGACATTGCCTGTGTAGATAACGATGACAGGCATGTCATATATCAGTCTTTGAAACCAAACATAAAACCCAAACCTTGAATAAGATAACCTTCACATAAAACATATCTCCTTACAAGTCATGTAAATTCTGGTTGCTCTGTCATCTGAATGCATAAATGGAAGGTGAAAAGTTCAGGCAGAACAGTGGCAATAAACAACATCTCTGTCCTCATTTGTCTCGTTTCAGGCTGGAAGTTAAATCCAGTGGTCAGTGCCGTCTACAGCCCAGAATTCTATGCAGGTAAGACGTGCCCTTCTCCATCTGTCACCATCTCCTTTGTCGTTATCTTCCTCCCCCTCATTCGTTTTGTACTTCAGCTTCTTCGACATCTTCATTTTCTCCATCTCCTCACAGGCCCCCCTCCCTTTTCACTTTAACCTTCATCACCTCTCCTTTTCCCTCTTCTTGCAAACATGCAACCAGGCAAAGTCTGTTTATAGCACCAAGAACTCTGCTGAGTCACACAAATGTAACAACAGTCTGTCATCTCAGCTGAAAACTGCATGAATTTTGCAGCCGCCAACGCCGCCCACAAGTCATCTCAAATACCGGCCATCCCGGTACTCACCTAACCGAAGTCTTGCCCACTACTGCCGGCCCACCCACTCATTAAGCATGGTCATTAAGGTGGGGGAAAAAATGTGATAAGATGAACAGGAAAAGATAAAGCAATGTGGTAGAAGAGATGAGGAGTGAAGGAAACTAAAGGACAAGAGGAAAGAGGGGAAAATCTAATTGTCCATATCTGCAAGGACATTAAATGGTGTGAAATATATTTTGTAAATTAAAATCAATATTTCCAATTTCTCCAGACAGTAGTTTGCCTAATTCACCCCATGTTCTTTTAATTACAAAATGGCTTTGTATTGATTTACCTTTGTTTCACCTTTCAAATCTCCAAAATACCATTGTGGCATTCATGGGTGTCTTTGTGTATCCGTAGACATACAAAGCGTTTAAAAGCATTTATCATTCTTTGTTCACGCAGTTTGACAAACACACACGTTTTTAGGATCCGCATTTGAACATGATGTAATGGTAAATACATCCTGGTTTTGTGTTAGTAGCGGCACAAAATAACAGATTCTTTATACTGGGCAAAATTGGAAGCAGACCAGTCAAACAGTACATGGTATTAAACTATCTAGATGTAGCTGAAGATCAGTTCAGGTGAATGACCCCCTGTGACTGATATTCCATTTTACTTTTAAGAATACTTTGATTCAATTTCTTTCTGTGAAATGTCATTTCTTTAGCGGTTGGCTGAAAGTCTACTTTCTGTGAGGCCATTTGGAGACTGTGATAAAAATCCATAAAAGATAAATCCATTTATTGCTCTGTACATTCTACATGCCTGCTGTTATGAACATTCTGGGAGAACACATAAAAAATAATCATATTGTCTGGGTGTGATGGAAAATTTCCTCATATTTGCATCTTATTGGGTATTCATAAGCCTACTTTTAGTCCGGCTCACGCAACACATTAATCTTTTTCATCATGCCATGTAATGTCATGTTATGTAAATGAATGGTGCCAACAAGTCCTCCAACCAGTATGACTGCCTACCATACGTCAGACCAAATAAGTCAATCCAGCAGCTTAATGCCACCCACAGTAATGTTTACTTTATTTATGCACCAACACAACAATGTGAGTTTTGGATTGAAGCCACCATTAAATCCCTTACATGTCACATTTCTAAAGTACACGTATGTTCTCTTTTCCACAACAATCAATACAATAACAGCTAATTTTGCCTGTGAAAACCCCCATTGATGAAATATGACTAAAGTGTGACTTTTAAGGATAGCCAGGTCACATGGTCTAAAAAATCAAGGTGACAAAAGATGAATCGGAACAATTACCTGCCTCAGTCCTCTCCTTGTCTCTCTTTGAGAAACTCTTATCCTTTGGCTCAAACCTTCCATTTTTCATCAGGTCAATGAATGATTCAGTGTTTCTATTAGCATTTTATTAGATCTCTTTTTTTGAAGAGATGTATAATTAGGGTTGGAAATGGCACCTCGATCTCCTTCTCAACCTTCACTCACCCCAGCTCTCAAATTAAGCTTTGTGTCAGTCGTCCTCCATTAAGATTAATGATAAGTTAATAAGAATACCACAGCAATAGCTCAACTCAACCGCCACTTTGTCTTTCTTTCTCCTCCTCATTTTTCCTCAACTAGAAATGGGGATTATTTTACATATTCTCACGGGATTCTCACTAATGTTAATTATAGCTGTACTCTATCAGAGATTGAAGTGGGCGTGACCTAAGCCCTGTAAACCAACTTAATGCCACCTCTTTTTTTGTTTAGGAAAATAAAATATTTGAGTGATAAAGCTTGTGTGTGTGTGTGTGTGTGTGTGTGTGTGTGTGTGTGTGTGTGTGTGTGTGTGTGTGTGTGTGTGTGCGTGTGTGTGTGTGTGTGTGTGTGTGTGTGTGTCTGGTAGATAAGTTAATGCAATGAGCTGGTGATTTGTTCTGTGTTTATTTGAGTCTCCAATGACCACTTTAAGGGATAAAGTGGGAGGTGCTGGATGGATGGATGGATGGATGGATGGATGGATGGATGGATGGATGGATGGATGGATGGATGGATGGATGGATGGATGGATGGATGGATGGATGGATGGAAGGAAGGATGGGTGGGTGGGTGGGTGGGTGGGTGGATGAATGGATGGATGGATGGATGGATGGATGGATGGATGGATGGATGGATGGATGGATGGATGGATTATATAATTTGATTTCCAGTCTATAAAATTGACAAAGTGGACAGACTTTGAAAAAAAACCCTAATTGCTACCGTTTTTACAAATCTGGTAACAGTTAATATTTCCCTTTTCTACCTATTATGTATGGATCAATATTTTATGAATCAAACAATCAGTCAGTGTTACCTGAGCATGTTATAAAGAGAGTATAAAGAGTGTTTTAACTATAGAAAACCGGACATTGCTGTGTATAATTACTGAATGGTAGTCTATAGTATAGTGTTTGGGGTTCTGCATTCTTTTATCTTCACAGGCTCAGTGCTGCTGTAATTGTGAAAATGAAAGTAGAGGCAACATTGTATAATTGTTCTTACGCACGTTTAAAACTTGCAGAAATATCTTTAGGAGTCATAGCCCCTATCATTGATACAAGCTTCTAAAATAGCATCCAAACAATCAGTGAGTCAGCAGATCAGTGTTACACTGCACATTACTACTCAAAGAGCTTGACAAACATGTAAATTGCAGGTTCATTTCATGATATCATTGCCCTTTCGCTCCAGTACCAGGTTTTCCCTACCCAGCAGCCAGCGCAGCAGCATACAGAGGAGCCCACCTACGAGGTCGGGGACGAACTGTGTTCAACACATTCAGGGCAGCTGCGCCACCTCCCCACATTCCAGCTTACGGCGGGTGAGTGTCCTTTCTTGTTCTTGTCTTTTTTATGTCATTTCTCTCTGCTTGGTCTCTGGACTCCTTCCCTCTCATACAATGGAAAGTCGTGTGTCTCGTCAACCACTCAGAATCAGCAGAGCGATGCATGCCAGCTTCGCCTCGCAGCACAACACACCCCCTTACTTCTTTAGCATGCTGAATCAACCCACAGGCATGGTTTGAGACATGTGCCTATTGCACGAACTCATGGGAAATTTGGCCTTGTACTTTGGTGTCATTGCGCATGGCTGTGTTGATGGTGGAACGGGAGGCCCTTTATGTATACTTTTAGCTGGAGTTCTTTTGCCCCAGAAGCAGCTCTGTCTGACCCTCCATGGCTGAGTGATCTGGAGACAAGTCAAGCAGAGCTGTGGATTCTGAGCAGTCAGATCTGATTTGCTGTTATCCTGTCATTCTTTTTTTAGTAATTTTTTCTATATGACTTTTTTTTGACAGCAAGCAAATGGACAGCAAGGAGGCTGGCGGGGTGGGAGTTCACTCCCAGATATATTTTATCGTCTACATCTCCCCCAAGTAAAATAAACTCACAATCTCTTTTTCTGAACCTGATACCTTCGCAACAATGCAAACTAAATAATCCGAGGAAATCATTTAGTGGTAGAAATCTTCTCGATCCAATGAGCTGACATCAGCTCTCAAAGTAATGAAAATCACTGAGCAGTAACAGTGAAGCCGGAAATTTCTGCCACGCTTTAATATTAACAGCCATCACATGACACTTCTGTCAGGCTCAACTTGTCAGTGAAGCAGAACATTGTGTGACAGTTAATTCACTATTGCCATGCAGTTGTTTCCAAATTCATGCACTAATTTGAACACATGCACGTGGAATATCAGCTGTCAGACCTCCATGTTACTGTCATACTTGTTTGACCATTACAAAAAAGGGCATCACCAGGGTTATTTTCTCTAATATATACTTATATAAAATCCATTTTGAAATATTACTACATGTAACTATTATCCATTCTCCACGGGCTCTGCTTTCAAAGCAGAGATAAACACAGACTATTGTTAATTCGATGTGTCGAAAGTGACATTATATAATACTTCCACTGAGGGCCTTTTCACATTTGCCAGGCTGCACTGAGCTTGGGGGTTAGTGCATTAAGGATGAATAAGGAAAGACTTTTTCGTTCACGTATAAACTCCTGCACGGAATGTACAGCATCCACAGACATGGGTCAGACTCAGGCTGCGGTCGGGGATAATGACTTTTTGCACTGAACTAGTTCAAACTGATCGATAAATACTGTTAAAACATATTGAGTCATTGCGTTTTCTCATCAATGTTAAAACTTAACTGCAGTTTCCTGTTTTACATCGATTAATACGCACACATCCATGTCTCAGACGCCCGATGGCTCATAAAGTATATTTAGATTTGCTATCCAACTGCCACTGGGGCAGTATTGAAAAAGTCACGTTCTGAATCTCTAATGTACATGGGTCAGAGCAAATGTCTAAATACCATTTTCTCTATATTGTATAGTTTTGTGGCCACAGTTCCACATCAGCCAACACAATAGACAGCTGTTGCATCTTTTGTTACAATTGGTTGACTTTGGTTTGACTTTGGAAAAAGTCATTAACGGCTTATTCTGTAATAGCAGCGTTAACGATTTCTTTTTTTTTTCAATCCTATTAATGCCGCTTAAATCAAATACAGAACTTTACTAAAACTCAGCTATTATTTTTAGCTGTTAATAGGACTTAGGATTAATTTTCTTCCACAAAGTAGAACTTTTATGTTTTTTTTAATAATTCTCCATCAGTTTTATACAGCCAGTTTTATGAGAAGAGAGTAGAGAGAGAAAGAAACACTTACCAGCCAAAAAATAAATACTGCACTCCACTTAACCATGTTTCCAATATGATATCCAGCCAGATTGGTTTATGTGTGGCTTCGTATTGCAACCGTGATTCATAACACAACCCAACAAAAAGAAAATGAAATGCATTCTTTTATACATTTGTTTTACCTTTTCCAGTTTCCCAAACACATTACAGTATCTGATGATCTTAGTTCAGGTACAATTTAGATTTTTTTGTCGCATATATATACAGAAACTGCTTATATAAAACCAGCCATATAAAATCCAAGTCCTGAAAATGGCGCATTATCACTCTTAGTGTGAGATTTTATGGCAATATAGAAGACAGCCAAGCTGCTACTTTATGAGAACAATCACACTTGGTATTGACGAAGAGATATGTGCTCCAGATTGTATTTTCATTAATGCTGCTATACCGATTAATTGCCCCGGTGGCAGTTGGATAGTGAATTATTAATGTTGACTGTGATGTATTTTTATTAAAACTGTCTTCAGAGATGATGAGCCAAGTCCAAATATAAATCCACTGTCACAGCGGGGAAGCCAAATTTGTTTTTAATAAAATATTCTTTCAAGTATGTAAGAGAGACTGACATGACAGTCTATAATATCAATAAGCCAATGTGTGCATGTAGCTTCCCTGCAGTACCACAGAATGTTTTAATGAGTCAAACGGCACTCTGGGCCACCTTGACATTTGTGAGGGTATTGATTATTAAAGATAGCACAAACGGTGGGAAAGCAGCCTATTGCCTGTTGAAATTGGAAGCTTGTTTCTCTGAGGAGCTCTTCATGTTAAATGGAACTCCGTCATAATGCACCGCTGACAACAGCATCCTGCTAGCTTTATTGGAAGCTGGATGAAGAATGTCTTTCCTCTCTTAGACACATGCACATACACACACAAACATGCACAAGCACACACACACACACGTGCCGGAAAGAGGAGAGAAGATTTAATCTACATGCAGCACATTGATGCTGTAATACAAGACATTCCTCTACAGTTCAGGACACAAGAATGGAGAAGCTTGCAGTAATGGAATTATAATCAGATTTATGTGTAGAGGGTAGATTAAGTGTGAGCTACCATTCGGGAACTGGGGGTGGGGGAATAAATAAACTTGCATAAGATTACCTGCATGGGCTTTAAACAGAGTGACTGATACTGTGAAAATATCTTGGTAGTTGTAAAAGGTTGGACTTAAAGAAATCATAGAAAAATGATTCATGTCAGGAGAAGTTTCGCAAAGCCCAAAATTGATAGATGCCGGATTATGGCAGGACTGACAGGTCTGTACAAAGATGCCCCTGAGATAGTTCAACACAAAACAATGTTGCCTATAATGCTGGACAATACAAGATTTCTCATTTACAACCAAAGCAAAAGAATGTAAAAATGGAGGTCAACATTTGCTGGAAAATAAGTGCTTTGATTTGTTCAATTATTTCATGCTAAGTTGGGGCTACAAACACAAAAATATCCTCAGTCAATTTTTTTGGGACTTCAAACATTATAGATCATGCAGGTATGAGCACAAATATGTGACCTTTAAACTGGGGTTATGCTATATGTCAAGACATGTCAGCAGGCTGCAAACATCATGGTCCCTCAGTTGAAAAGAGGTTGGTATTAGTTCTATAACAGGGTCAGTGACCTAAAGGGAGGAAGAGTGGGTCAATACGGCACTCCACTAAGGTAACCCCATGAACCGGATGTACATTAGCTCTGACAATGCTGACTGACCTGTGTTGGAGAGACACTTTGAAATGTTCAACACTTTAACTTAACCTTAAAATTACAAGCTGTAAAATGTACTTGATATGAATGCCCCGGGGCTTTTGATGGGAAAAAGAAAGAAGTTCTAGCCATTGTTTTTTGGGCCTTTCCAGCCTCCTTTACCACCATTACAAAGCAGACAGGACGCTTTATCATGCCTCATCTGTTGTTGCCACTCTTCAGTGTTTGTATCTGTTTATTTATTGGTTTGGGATGTTCTTTTGAATTGCGGAGATGGGGGTCGGTTGGTAGGAGCCTGGTGCCTGCATGTCAACATGCACTAATCTGGATGTTTTTGTTTTACTTTGTTTGTCTGTTTGTTTGTGTTTGCATCCTCTGCAGTGTTGTTTACCAGGATGGATTTTATGGTGCAGATATTTATGTAAGTATTATTTACTGGTACATTATATTGCATGTCACACCGCCATCTCCGTGGTTTCTGCCCTGTTGCTTTGCACATGCAACCTCCCCCCCTCCGGCCCTCCACACTCGCACATGACTTGACGCTCAGCTGTGGGAGCAGATAGCTGCCTGTCACATTTTGCAGTCCGGGTGACTGAAGAGACCAGAGTCTAGAAAATAATGAGGGAGCACCCATGCACTACAAAGCTGTTATTAACATGTGTGGAAACACAGTCTGCAAGTGGCTACACAGCAGTGATATCACTGAAAATTAAATGGATTCAAAGTAAAACGATAATGGAAGTGTGTTAATTTAATCATGCATGTACATGGTTTATTGATTTGTCTGCGCAGGATAAAAAACTCTGTGAAGTGGGGGTAAATAATGATTCATCTGCCAAACAGAGCACATAGGAACATCGATTATACATTATCATTAATTACCACTCTGGCGATAATTATCATGATCTTTTCTAATAAACCGAATGAGCATTAATGATGCAACACCAAAATGTGTATTCCAATTTGACAATGAATGTAGAAGCAGCAAAGCACAAGCCATCATATAAAGTTTTCAATTTGAGAAATGACATTTCAAAATCACTTTAAATTTCACCCACAATCAGCAAGTACACTTAGGATATTTGCCAGGTTGATAGTCTTTTTAAGGAAAGGCGTTAAACAAGACACTTTCTTGTCAGTAAAGTAGTCCTTGTGTCTCTAATGCCAACTTCAAACATACATACTTAAATCTTGGAATGTTCAGTACCCAGAAACCTTTCAGAAATAATATCAAAACATGTGCAAACTGTTTTAAATCAGTGTCATTATGTCCTAAATAGCTCAGGAATAATTGAAAATGTGCAGATGCATTTGTAAACTTGTTTTGAAGGCGTATTTTGTATACATCCAGTCCCAAAGTTTAGTGATATTTACACATATTTCATTTTTTGCATTTTGCTGTGGTCCAAATTTACTTTCTTTCGCTTATTTTAAGCTAAATGGGTTTGCAATGGTTGACCAAATTTGCATAATTGTGGAATCTTTTCTGCAGTGTGCCTGTCAGTTTGATAAATGCAATCATATGCATACCATTAGCTTTCTATGATGTTGATCTCAGTGAGACAATCAATAACAATAATCTGATGTCTGAACCCAGACAGACATGGACAGGAAGACTTTTCAAAAGCCTACAGATGCAGAGTTGCATAGAAGCTTGGATTTTGGGCCCTCAAATAAAATTTTACAAAGTGCCAAAAATAGAAAACAATGTAAATAACATGGGGAAATTACACAGATTATAATAGACGCTTGTCAATTGTGTCCTCTGTGGATTAAAGGTTGAACATAAATTCAGGCAATCATTTATCACGTTAGATCATTAGTGCATAAAAATGTCCAAACCACAATATTTTTAAATAAAAGACAACAGTCTAACGGTGTGTGAGTACGCGGACATGTGTGCGTGTGTGTAGGAGGTGTTGCGTCGACCCCCTCGCCTCCTCATTAGCCCCCATGCCCCTGCCACAGCGATTGATTGCCACGCTGCATTCAAAGCATTTAACTTTCATTACTGAAGGGATCAAGAGCCCTTGATGATGTGTTTGTGTTTTATTGAGAAAAGAAGCCCTTTTAGAGCTGCATTCAGTTAGTTCAAATAGAAGGTTAGATAAGATAAACAAAGGGCTCTGCCACATCACCGAGGTTAATTTGCGCTGTGAGAAAATCATGACAAACAGAATGAAGTATTGATAGCCCTCTGATTTTTATCCCACTCTCCTCAATACACCACTTTTTTTCCACCACATTATTTCATTTAATGTTTGCAAAATCTGCAGATGTTTGCTCTGAGCACAACAGGTATCAGATGAAGCAAGTCCAGTCATTTTTATCCACTTTGAACATGTATTTTCGGGGCGGTCCACCTTCTCCAGCAGTTACAGCAGCATCACTCTGACCTCGTGTCGATACATCTCCAGAGAACTTCCACACTAAAGTCCTCCCCTAATTGTCTACACCCCAAGACCAGGGCTCATCTTTGCATGTACAACAGACCTGTCCTCTGTAGTTTGCACTTTGAGTTGACCAGTGTGTGTGCGCTTGTGTGTAATGACATCTCTGTTTAAATCTTTTTTTTTTTTTTTACTAGAAGCCTCCAGATTTATTTCTCAGTGTTATTTTTTACAAATTTCCTTGTTAATGCCACCTTTTGTCTCTCCCACTTTCGCAGTTATTTGTATCATACTGTATTTTGGAGGTATTTACCGCTAACCCAAAATTTATCACCATCATTGCTTCCGTATAACATTATTTTATATACATAAATCTATCCACACTTCATGATCTCTATAGTGATTATCTAAAGTGTGTCTCACAGGGATTGGCACTTTTTTTCTAGTTTAAAGCCATATAACACAGTTTCTGAGACAGTGACAGGCCCAGATTTGCACCTCGTCCTCTCTTTAAGATGGGGCTGCTGGGTCCTTGATCTTTAGCCATTGTAAAGGTGCAGGTTTTACAAGATGGCAATATCTAGAAGCTGAAATGCATTTGCTTATGGGAGTGAACTAGATAAGCTCAGTGTTTATAACGAAGACATTTTTAATGGATTTCTCATAAATCCAGTGCACCTAAATCATGCCCCAAATCTGATTTACATGGACATGTTCAAGTGCAAGCAAATGCATTTGGTGGCATGAAAAGTGGACAGTTGATCTAGAAGCTCTTCTGCATCTGTTACAACATGGATAAGGATTGAAATGTTTGACAGTAGATAGACACAGCCCACTGAGTTCAGTATTTCCCCATCAATCTGTCTTACAAAGCTAACAACAGTATAAAATGAGAGCCGTGATATTCGACATGCTGATTATGAATACACCTTCAACACAACATCAGGGTTAATGACAGTTTTCACCTTGATGTGCTGTCTCCCCTCTGATTTGGATATCCTGATTGTTTTGGACATATGCAGTAATGAATGACTTAAAAATGCCTTATAACCATGGAGGAGTTTGTCATAGTTTGCTGAATTGTCTTGTTTGGGCCAACAGGAGGCTGTACACTGCAGTTAGCCACAGAGTTAATGTGAAGGACAGACCCAAATATGCTGATGGCATGTGATTGATAGGTGGTGATGGATCCTCAACAGTGAGTGATCTTTGAAATCCCTGCATGCTGGATGAGATACTGCCATATTCAGTGAGCTATCTGGGGACATTCAGCTCATTCCTAGTTTTGCAGGAGCTCTTTTCGGGTAATAATAACTGATTTAAAGTGGCACAGTTGTGTCACTGGTTGAAGATGATGGTGCGTGTGGATGCTGGGATGAGCTTCCATCGAGGACAGTTCCTATTCAGGGAGCAGGCAGTTTCCAGATAATAAATTGTTGATAACTATTACTCTGTGCACATTGTCATAATCTCCAAAATGTTGAATAAGACAGTGTTACAAATTAAATTTAAAAAGGAGGGAATGATTGTTGTGTCTAGTTTAAGATTTTGCCTAACATCCCATTCTCCTCAATACAACACATCAGGACTAGAACCGCTGAAACTTTGGGGTTGAAGTGTTACCACTGAGAACTTTTGCTGAGAATTCCGAAGTCAGTGAAGATGGATGGGCAGCCAGGAAGAGAGGCCCTGCTTTTCTCTACATTCTTTCAGTGAATCAGCAGAGGTGACGGATGGAAGCAGTGATGGACGTTCTCTGTGTGAGGTTTTGGCCGTGGAGTGGCCAGACCTTGACCGGATGCACACACACACTGCGTCTATTAGTCTCCCCTCCAAACACAGTCATCTCACACACACACACACCTGCATGGGAAGCTGCAGCGCCGCCATTAGTCACTCAGTCTGCAGTGACAGGCCACAGCGGACGGTGACTAACACCAGTCGACCTGTTCATCTTCCTGCCATGGCCTATCATCACACACACTAAGTATCACTTACTCGCCTCTGCACTTTATAGTGGTAATAATACATCGCTCATGTCAAGACAGACACACGTGCTCCTTCATAGAGCACTGGGTGGAAGGTGAAATGATGTGAGAAGTGCTGGAGTTGTCACTGAGCCTCCAGGAAAGAAAAATGGCTTTTGTTTAATGATAAATTAAGGCAACATTTCACATCAGGGTGGACCATTTACTCCAGGGAGTCTCCCAAGCATAAAATGAGACAGGTTTTGTGGAGTTTTGCTAAATGAAGATTTGTTTGAATGGATTTATAAGTTTAGGCTTTTACATAAACATGATTTCTGTGTAATTTTAGTGGTGTCCACTAAAATGGCGTGCACCGAGGGCAGGACACTCAAAATAGGCAGTTTTTGTATTGTTATTTAATCTTTTCTCATTAAAAGTGAAATCATATTACTGTAATACGGTATGTTACAATATATTATTCCCATAAAATGTGTTTACATTTTCAGTGGTAGAAACATTTAGTATTTTCTGACTTTCAGACAAAAGAAAAAACTTTTCTAATTCATCAAATGATTTTTATAGGCTTCTGTCCTAAGCAACGTTTTGTTCTTCACTATGGTTTGTTAGCAAAAACGGACCACTACACTCTCCAATATACATATTTAATTGGCTGCTGTTGACTAATGGTTATGCATGTGTGCAGTTGCAAGTAAAAAAGCACAGATTGCTTGTATATATTATAT